>NW_021605171.1:5973754-5986655 GCF_004785775.1 Grammomys surdaster | reverse complement strand
CTCTCTCTCTCTCTCTCTCTCTCTCTCTCTCTCTCTCTCTCTCTCTCGGGAAAATCAGAAATTAAAAATCTAGGAACTTGAACCTGGACTTCAGAGGCAAGACTCACCAACAGAATTCAGGAAGTAAAAGAAAGAATCTCAGTCCTGGAAGACAAGAGAGAAAAAAATGGTTACAGCAGTCAATAAACATGTTAAATCTTTAAAATGCCATGGGAAAACATCCAGTAAATCTGGAACACTGAATCTACAAATAATAGTAATGGAGGAATGAAAAGGAACCCAAATCAGAAGCAAAAAATTATTTTCAGCAAAATCATAGAAGAAAATTTTCCTAAACAAAGAAGGAGGTACCTATCAATGTTCAAGAAGCACACAGAGTACCAAATAGATGGACCAAAAGAGAAATTCCCCTTCACAGATATTAATCTAAACACTAAATTACAGAATGAGTCAAGGACATTAAGAGCTGCGAGGGAAAAATGAACAAATAACATATAAAAAATAACTTCTGACTTTGCAATGGAAACTTTAAAAAGCCACAAAGACTTGTTTAGATTTCTCCAAACTCTAAGAGAACACAGATATCAGACAGACTTTCGTACCCACAAAAACTTTTACCTTCAGTAGATGGAGAAAAACATATATTGCACGATAAAACGCAATTGAAACAATATCTGTCTACAAATCCAGCCCCACAGAAGACACTAGGAAAAAATCCCTTTTAACCTGAAGAGACTGACCAAAGAAATATCATATATCAGATTATATATATTTAAAATTATATCTGACCAACAAATAAACAGAGAGGGAGGTTTAAAAACTCTAACAACTAAATAAATGGAACCAATAATGCTCATTAATAATTCTAAATATCAATGGTCTTGATGGTCCAATAAGACACAGAATAATAGAATTTATTCAAAAATAGGATCCATCATCTTCTGCATTAAAGAAACCCACCTTAACATCAAGAATAGACATGAACTAAGTATAAAATGATGAAAAAGATAGTCCAAACAAATGAACATAAGAAGCAAGTTCGTATGGCTAATTTAATAGCTGACAAAATAGATTTCAACCAAAACAAATCAAAAGATAAAGATAAATATAACAGATTGACATCAAAGGAAAATCCACAAAAAATATACTGTATTTCATACCATTTATGCACCAAAATATTTTTGAATCTATGTTTAATCATCTAAAAAAGTAGATAAGATGCAAATGAACAAAGAGACAAATTAAGGACATAACAACACTGAGGAGATCCAAGAACCATAATTATATACTTTAAATACTTGTACTCCATCAAATTTTAACATCAGTAGGAAATGTATCATTTTCTCAATACCAACCCCTTACCAGTTAAATTAAGATTTGATAAAAATTTTTAAAAAAATACCTGTATACTCTATAGAAATAGAATCAGTCCTTAAATCTCCCAATCAAAAAGTAGTGCAGGGAAAGATGGTTTTAGTACAGAAGACTACCTGACGTTCAAAAAATAGTTAATAACTATACTCCTCAAAATATTCTATAAACTAGAACATGAAGAATATTACCTAATTCATTCTAGAAGGCTACAGTTACTCTGATACACAAGAAAAAAATTACACAACTCTTGTCTTCGTGAACAGATATGAAAAAATGGTCAACAAATATTCAAACAGAACCAAAGAATACATATAAACGATTATTTCCTCATGATCAAGTACATTTCATTCTAGAGATGTAGGGATAGCACAATATATAAAAATAAATAAAGATTAGTTCACAATATAAAATGTTGAAAGAAAAATAAACATGACCATGCAGAAACGGCTTTTGACAATATCCACTACCTTTTCATGATAAAAGTCTTAGAGAGAGTAAAGATACAAGAGACATATCTCAACATAATAAAGATGGTTTATAACAAACCCACAGCCAATATTGACCTAATATGGAGAGAAACTCAAAACTATTCAACTAAACTCAAGGGAGTAAAATTGAAAAGATAAAAGCCAAGAAGCTTCATCAGCCTTTACTGGCTGATGATATGACAGTATACATAAATGACCCTAAAAGTTCCACTAGGAAACTTCTACAGCTTATAGACACTTTTAGCAAAAGTAGCTGGACATTAAATTGAATCACAAGTTAGTTGCCTTCCTATATACAAATAATAAGCCAACTAAGCAAAATATCAGAGAAACAACACCTTTCACAGTTGTCTCAAAGAATATGTATCATGGGATGACTCTAACCAAGCAAATTAAATATTTGTATGAAAAGAATATTAATGCCTTGAAGAAAGATATTGAAGAAGATATCAGAAGATGGAAAGATCTCCCTGGCTCTTAGATCAGTAGGATTAACAGTAAAAATTGCCATCCAACCAAAAGCAATCCCCATCAAAATTCCAACACAATTCTTCATAGATATTAAAATGACAAAGTTGGGCTTTATCTGGAAGAACACACACACACAAGTAAAGCAAACAAACAAACAAACAAACAAAAAAAAGCAAAGATAGCTTAAATAAGCCTGAATGATAAAAGTCCTGCAGGAGATATTATCAGGCCCAACCTCAAATTGTATGACAGACATATAGTAATTTTTAAAAAGCTTAGTATAGAAATAAAAACAGACACATTCCCTTTTGTCTCCTCCAAGTCTCATCTGATCTCAGACTCAACTGCCCCAAATTACTGTCTTCTTGAACATTTCTTGCCAACATTCTTATTGGTGTAGGGCCATCCACAAAGTTTTGCTCAGCTTAATGGTAATCAGAAGAACTCTAAAGAAAACTCTCTCTTTCTTCTCTAGAAGCCATCAACTGTCAGCTGCTTTTCAGTCAGGAGTGGAGGTCAGTGATCCACTTTGCTTTCCATGCTAGAATATTGACTGGCTTGATGGAAGTGTTCCCAAAGTTGCTGTACTGTCATGGCCAGGAGTCACTGTTTTATACCCGTTCTCCCAGACCACTGATTTCAAAATCTTTCCATCTCATCTTACAGAATGGTCTCCCAGATTCAGATTAAAAATATGTAATATAAAACTCGAATTATATTCCTGAGAACTCCTCAGACACTTGGTCTCTGAATGTGGACAGTTTCCAGTGTTCAACACAACTCCATGCACTATGAAATCTCTCTGACGATGTCTGAGAGCTTACTAACCTATGACTGCAGACTTGTGAATTCAGAGAACAATTTGACATGACCTTTAACATAGGAATTGTGGTAGGTTTTCCCTTGGGGGTCTGTGAGTTTGATAGCCACAGGTTTTCTGATTTACACCATGTAGCATGCTTTAGCTCCTGTGGATTGAATCTTAGTTCCAGTAAGAAAGTCCTTGTGGAGATTTCAATAAAAATGGGCCCATAGACTCATATGAATAAATATTCAGGATTTAGTTATTACAATGATTTAGGAAGTATTAGGAGGTGTGTCATGAAAGGAAGAGATATGTCACTGCGGCTGAACTTTGCGGTTTCCCTCTGCCTTGTGGTTGTTGTCTCGAGGTCTAAACTACAGCTCTGGTACCATGACTGCTAGTGTGTTTCCATGATTACTGCCTGGAGGGCCATGGACTCATTATCTGAATCTATAAGACTCCCATAATCTCTTTCTTTTATCAGTTTCCTTGGTTGGCTCTGGTGTCTCTTCACAGCAATAACACAGTAACCAAGACTCACATTACATTTATTCCACTATCACACCCATAGGTATATCTTCCCACACAAGTTGTCATTTGTAGCTCATGGGCACACATCTGGAGAAAACTGGTAGTGGCTCCTCCAGCAACCTACATAGAATATTTCTACAACCTAAAAGCAAGTTAGCATGGAGAAGCCACCTGTTCAGACCATTTTTATTTCTCTATGCCCTGTGACCAAAGCACGTAGTGCTGTTAGCAAAATGATCTTATCAGCAATTTCTGGTGAACCATCAAGATCAAAATAAATAATCTGGAAAAATTAACTTTTTAAAGTCCTTATCTACACTACCAAAATTATAAATAGGGGATGTATCAAAATACCAGACTAATTAGGAAAATGAGAAACTCTCAACTTAGAAACAATTGGAAATGAAGGCAATAACTATTTTCTGCCTTCTATTCTAGGTCAAAAATTCAGAAGTTATAGGATTATATGTAATTGAGTATGTGTTTCAACAAAGCATCATAGACTATTACCAGAAGAAAGAGGAAAAGGGAGGAGAAGAGGAAGAGGAAGAGATATTTAAAGATTTAAAAGAGAAAAACTTTAAAAATGTACTTTCTTAATTCTTCAGGTAGAAAGAGAGCTAGATGCTAGAATCTGAAATCTCAAATTCTTGCTGTTGCTCTGATATAGTGAACGTATAACAGAAGTGTATGATAAACATCATGGTGTGATATGGCAGAAAGGACCAAAATTCTTTTCAACAGGTCCTTACTATGACACCAGTCCTCCATGAGAATGAGAACATGATCATCTGCCAAATGTTCTAACTGCTCAGTGCTACTGTCTTGTTGGTCAAATCACCAACATCTGCCTAATTGTAGATATATATGGAGGTCAGAGATCACATACTGAAGCATGCATACAGATATATTAGATACTTCAAAATCATGAAAGTTTGCCACATGGCCTTCATTTCTGAAATTTCAGGAACAGTTGTTCAAGAAAGGGACAGAAGTACACTGACAGTCACCCTGAGCCCCAAAATGACTATGCAGAGAGACTTGCTGCCCTTTGCTTTGTCAGCTGCTGAGTGGGTCTTTCCTTCAGTGCTTCTACTCTGGACTTCACCAAGTGTACCCAGTGAATCCCCTTCCTGGGACAATCTGAGCTCATATTCACTGCTATCCCAAGTGAGTAGATTATCATAAGCAACAATTGTTTTCTGGAAATTTCCATGTCTGCTGAGGGCTACTTTAATTGCTAATGGGACTTTCCCAAAGGTGACCTTTTCTCAGATCAATAATCTTCTGTAAGGGTGCCACCTTCATGATTCATTTATTCTCCACCCAAAAAGAACCCATTCCATCATCTCTATTGTTAGTATTCTGTCTAAACTCCACCTCCCCAGTTACCTGGCAGCAGCCAGGTATGCTCCTCCCCACAGTTACCTGGCAACAGCCAGGAAGGCCTGCCCACTATAAAAGGGGTTGCTTGGCCAATCCACTCTCTCTTGGTCCCTGCAGGTCCCTGTGCCTGCAGGTTCTCCTCTGCTCCCTCCCCATCCCTTCCCCCTCTCTCCATGTGGTCATGGCCAGCCTCTACTCCTCTACCTTTCTGCTCTCTCTCTCCACTCGCTTTCTTCCCTCTGCCCTAAATAAACCCCCCTTCGTGGAACCGTTTGGTCTGGTGTTATCTGACTAAGCTACGCACGAAAATTTAACATCTATAATATCACAGCATGTTAATTTGGGGCCACCAGTTTTCAAACAGAGCAGAGACAATTGTCTATGAGCCAGAAGGAGGGTTTTTGCTCTTCTGCATGGTTACTATATCCAGCAAACCTCAAGTTGTCAGTAATAAAATATTTTGTACCTTTGCAGATGGAGGAAAAAGACGGATGGTCTCAATCCACAGAGAAGAAAGCTTCAGTAGCCACCAGCTCCCACTTTGTAGGAGACAAAAAGAAGTTACATACAACACACTCAAATCCTTCTTAACTTTGCTTGGCTTTGTCTTATATCAATGCAGGAAAGTACAAAGGAGATCAAGGATGGTTTTAGAATCCTCCTATGAAATTGTACCCTGGGAAATAGAGGTTGATCATCAACCCACAGAAGTTTTATAAGACTAGACAAAACCTCCAAATACCAAGCAAAAACTGCTGAGGAAATAAACAGCTGGCTGATGATATTAGTCAAATGTGGGGGGACTCTGCCTGAGAGGAGAGTGTGACTTGTATGAATGGCCACAGTATGAATTGCCACAGTTCTCATAGTCCCAAGATGGATTCCTTGCAGGTGGCCAGTACAGGGACCCAGGACCCACTAGAACCAATGATAAGATCACCATGTAATATGGGAGGCCTTCACAGTATCACGACAGTTTTAAAAGAACCAACAACTTAAATTTTATAGTCTGAGCAATGATCTGCCCACAAATTGGGCAATTTTCAGAATGGTCCTGATACCTGCGCTGCAGGGAGCAGAAGCCACTGGAAAAGAAAGGGTAATGAGTTCTTGGAAGCAGGCTTCCTGCTCACTGGGGCCTCATTTGGACTCTTTGTATTCCAGAAAGTTTCAACCACAACCTGTCCTAGTGACTCCTGTCATCCTCCATATTCTTAGGCTTAAGTTCACATGTAGAATCTGTGGTTGCAGAAACAACCACAGGCACATTTGCATGAACAGATGCATCACATCTGAGCATGTCTGTATTCCAGCTTTCTGTTCAATTAAATTGAATTTTAACAAAGTATTTTTAATAATTCTTTGACACTTTCATAGAGATTATTATTATTTATTATCCACACTCCTCCTCCTAACTCTTTTAAAATCATTAGCTATCTACACAAAACCTTGTGTCTTCATTTTTAAAAAATGAAAAAAGAACTCATTGACTGGGATTGGAACTGGGTATGCATCACCCATTGGAGCACAGTGTATCTATCAGAAGATACACACCCTTAAAGAACATGGATTTTCTTCGGCAGAAGCCATCAACTATCCACAGCTCCTCAGCCAGTGATTAGGGCATATGAGACCCTCAACCCTCGATGCTGGAGTGTTGACTGGCTTGATCTTATACAGATATTACTCAGGCAGGCACAGATGCTGAGAGTTTACTAGAACAGCAGTTTGGATATATGCAGAAGACACTTTTTCACTCTGGTCCTCTCTGACCACTGGCTTTTGCAATCTTTCTGCTCCTCTTTCACAGTGTTTCCTAATCACAGTGAAAGCAGGTGCCCCATTTTTGACTGAGCACTCTTCTGGTATGTATTCTCTACATTTGAACCAATTTTAGTTTCTTGGTTAACTACACTACACTGTACATGAAACTTATCTGCTGAGTCTGAGAGCTGTGCTAATCTATAGCATTAGCATAGGAATTTAGAGGCAATTTGATACTCTATTTCATATAATAATACTTATAGTAATTTCATCCACGGGGCCTGTGAGTTCTCCAACAATGGGGTCATGGCCAGATTTACAGTACTTTTATAAATACATTTTCACTGATAAAGAGTAACAAAATTATATACATGAATATCTTGGTATTATGGAAAACAACATGGCACCTCCTCATGAAACAAAGATGTAAGAGATCCAGCCATTGCACTCCTAGGTAAAGGTCCAAAGGACACAGAGCCAGTGTGTCAAAGGATGATCCACATGCTCACAGCAGTGCCATTTTCAATGGTCAATAAATGGGAATAACCAAGTGCCTGTGTGTTGGTGAAGAGGAAGGATGCAGAACAGTTACATCCAGGAAACTCCTCAGCCATTTCAACCTTCATTCAGTATTGGCTTTAGCAACTACTGGACATGGTCTATACACAGATAGCAGTGACTTGTGGCTTCTAAATGCTGTCCCTCTTATTGCTGCTCACTGTTCTGATAACCATGCCCCTCATGGGTCAGTTTTAATATAGATGTGCATGGTACCAAGGCATCTTATAAAAATATACTTTCTAAAAGCATAACTTGGGTTCTTATGAGATTGAAAGGATAATGTGAGACCTAAACCCCCACCAGGAACCAGTGTGCAGCTTGTCTCACACTGTTTCTACTATCAGAGCCATGGGGCTACAGATCCTAGGAAAGGTCTGGCTCACTGAAAAGTACCACAAATGCTCAGCTCACTGTGAAACAAAATCATAGGGTCCGTTAACCCAAACCACATGGAACTCTGAGTTTCACCATAGAATTAACACAGTAGTATACCTTTTGATGCTAGTGAAATTAACTTTAAAATTAACATCACTTTTAATCCAATTCCAAGCTTTTACTCATACTTGACCACACATTTCTTTTCAGCCCCAAGAGAAGGTAATGCTTAGAATAGAGAGGTAAATTTCTCATAGTAACAAATGGTCCAAAGCAGTCTGCACCCAAAATATTGCCACATATAACTTGTGTTCCACAGTGGATAGCCTGAAACAACTATAATGAGCTTTAGGGGAAGACAGCACACGACTAGGCTCAGGAGACCACAGTGGCTACCCCATTTACCTGTGGTAAAAGCCAGTTCATCCATTAGGTATATTGACTTTGCAAAATCTACAAATGATACCTACAAGGTCTTTATGGTCACCAGTTATGTAACACAGGAGCCAATCAGAATGCAAACACATGCAGTATAGCTACATTATAATGTCACTATGCCAGAAGCTGGAGTTTGTCTCTCCAAGTCAGAGCCAGGCAAATTCAAAGGTTTATAGCATTTCATGATTAATGGTTAAGTCTTACAACCATGTGACTTACTACAGAGAACACACCATGCTTCCATCACTTGAGTGGCCAGCAATCCCATGTTGAGTATCCATCATTGTTTATACCCAGCATCCCTTCCTGAGAAGCAGTGGAACAATGGAGGCCAAAGTCTACAGCTCCTTCACAGGTCAGACATAGAGTTGACAAAGAGTTCCATGCCAGAGGAGAACTGACAAAACCAGCCTACCACTGCCTAACCTTTTAGGGCATTGGGACAGAAGACATGGTACATTCCTGGTCAGCATGAACATTCATTCACACAGTTACTCAGGTGGAAGTTTGGCTGAGGGTAGACAAGTAAACAGGTTTTCCCAGAGGTCTGCACCTCACAAGCTGAGCTTTTCCTGAAAAAAAAAAACTTCTATTGTAATATATCCATGATTTATTTATTTATTCTCTATCCATCTATATATTTTTGTACCATTAACTCTAAACCCAGAGCACATTGGCATTGCAGGCAAGCTAAAATATTAACAGTGTTCAGAGGTCATATAGAAAACAAGATATGGTTACTTTTGAAGAAGGATACAAGGGGCACGAGATGGCACCCTACAGGCTGTGGGGCCAAAATACACCATAAAGGCAGTAGACAATCTAAGAGGGTGACAGAGAGAGTGCAATTCAGACATTTGAGCTGAGGAAGCAGCTTTGTCCACTGTGTTCTCCCTCTTATGGCTGAAGGTGATGTGGAAAAGTGCAAGGCTATCAGGATATACAGGTAGGTCATTTCCAGGAAAGTGCCTTTGAGAAAAATTTCCAGCTACTTCCCCAAAGCTAAGTACTTCTGGGATACCTCTACATAGTCTGGCAGAGAACAAGAATGGACCATGGTGGGAGATAATTACAGATTGCAATGCACCTTGTGGTTCTCAGAATGAAATGATGTGAGATCTCTATGACATCATAGGGTAAATCCCCACCCTAGTCACAGCAGTGTTCTTAACCTGAGGACAACTCAGGGTCCAGCAAGGTGAGTTGGATTCACAACAAGCACATTGTGTCTGCCTAGGTTGGGGCTGTTTTCTGGGATGGACACTACCCGAACTTCGACGTGTGAGTAACTCAGTATGAAGCACTTCTTCATTAGGACATAAAATTGGGAGGGGGTGAAACATAGTGAGGGACTTGAAGTGTGTATGATGGAAGACAACTTGTCCTTAGAAACAGCAGGAATTCTGAGTCTCATAGCAGTGGAACTGGTCACTCAAGAATACAGAGAGAGAACTTTAGAAAGAAGGCATAGGTATATCTGGACCCTAGCCACCAACCTAGAAAAGGAAGGAGGAAACTGCTGTCTGCATACCCATGTTTGACCATCACACATAGTGTGTCCAGGGAAGGAGACAAAGCATCTAAGTTACTGATGTCTGATCTTTCCTGAAGACTTCAGTCCTTGTCAATGGTAATCTTTTCACTTGTACTCACATAGATACAACAATCTGGGAGCAAATATTAATGTTGCTATCATAGAGACCATGATGTTAGCATTGTCCTCTAGTTAGATACTTGCATCAGTGTTCTCACTTTGTTTGTGTCCTCATGTATGTTCTCCTGTCTGCAGGTCCATATCCATGTGTGAACCATTATGTAGATGTTATTGATTGGTGGCACATATATTCCTCTACAAATATACACACTGTTACATGAGACAGTGTAAATTCAGGTTCATTCATTGACCTCATCACATGCACAACCTGCCAGTTGCTGGGCCAATATGTTCAGCACAGTGTGAGAAACCATGGTTGTTCCTCATGTTACATTCAGGCACATAGGAAGAAGCTGGACAGAAGTGTGGTCAGGCCTCTGTTACCTCATATAATAGATTACTGACATGGTAAGGGCTGGAGCTTTGATGGTAGGAAGTGCAGTGTCTACTAGGATGGGCAAGATGGGACTCAGAAGGACTTGCAGGTATGTTTAGACTATGTGGTTGGAGAAACACAAACGGTTCCTGGAATGAATGATTCGACTTCAATGTATTATAGTGGGAGAAGGGGATGATAAATGGTTTGAGACACGATGTGGTCCTTGAAATGACCTTTAAACAAGGCCTGTGCTACAGCAGTAGAAAAATTGGCAGTATTGGTGAAATGTGTGCCAAGGAATTTGTCAAAGAAGGATTGAAGAGATGACACACACAGCTCACCAGAGAATGAGGCCTCAGGATGATGATCCCATGCTGCAACACACACACACACACACATACACACACATACAAAGAAAAAAACTTCAGGATCCATACTGGTTCAGAATGAAGCTGTTCTTGTGCCCCATGCAAGGGAGAATTGTTGGCTATGGAAGCTCCCAGTGTCTAGGGCAGGTAGAAAATGCTTCAGAGTCCTACTGTCTGAGATTCTGAAAAGACATTGCTTATTTACAACAATAATCCTGTCTTTTATATAAATGATTTTCCCAGCATAATTGAAGGCAGGGGTTCAACAGAAAATAGCATTCAAGCATTCTACCTAACCCTTTACACTATTCATATTTAAATTCAAGTTGTATGATCTGTATTGTATGCGCACATGCATGCCTCTCTCTTTCTTTTTCTCTCTCTGCCTCTCTCTCTCTCTTTTCTCTCTCTCTCTCTCTCTCTCTCTCTCTCTCTCTCTCTCTCTCTCTCTGTGTGTGTATTGGTGTGTGTGTGTGTGTGTGTGTACATATGTGTGCCTTCAGGTATACAGGAAAACAAGAGATTAGGGGCAAAGACCTGAATGGCAGTGACTGAGGCTCAGTGAAGTTCTTGATTAGGACTCTTGGTAAGAGACCAAAAGAACAGTAAATACAAGTAACAAGCATGCATGCAGAATGGCAACCTATGTAAAAATTCACAGTGGATATTATACACATGCCTAGAAGTGATGCCTCTAGTAAAACCATCAAGTCAGTGCCTTGTCAAAAGCTCAAGGCTTGAGCCTATAGAGGGCTAAAGATGAGCAGACCCCACCCCTCTGTGACATCCACTCAGGGAACACATGCACCACAGGGTAGATATTAATGTTTTCTTGAGCTTCAAGACATAAACCTTCATGGAAAGTCTTGTATTTATTTCATGGGCAATTCTCTGCATAGACAATGACACTGATGTCACACACTCAAGTCATCTACTTTTAATATTTGCACATTTAATCATGAAAAATATTACTATATTTGTATATGAATCTCTATGTACATGTAGATGTATGTGTGTGAAATGAGTTTTCTTCTACTAATGTCCACCCATATTTGTGAGAAAAGGTGACAGCACCTGAGGCTTGCCCCTGAACTCGTTTTGAAACTGGGACAGGATGATGCTCTGCTGTTATGCTGTTCTTCAGTGAGTGACATCTCAGAAGTCATAGATTAACATGGTAGGAACAGATAGAGAAACTTCATGACATCAAGCTTCTGGACAGTACCATTCAAGCTTTGTTTTATGGCAGCGAAGGAACAATTTTCAATCAACTTTGTACCCCAAATCCTGCAGATGGCATATCTCAAGTCTCATGAAAGAGAAACTGGCTGAAAAACTAAGCCACAAAAATTGTAGACCAAAATTTGAACTTTGAAAGTTTAGGCTGAGTATGACCCACCTCTACTCGCCTAGCTCTTCCCAGGGGTAAAGGAGAGGAAAGACTGGATGTGAGCTTGTGTGCCTGGATAGCATTTGAGCTTTCCAAAACAGAGTATGACCTGGCCTCTGTGACCTCATATAATAAGTCACTATCATGGTTAGAGGTGTGCTCTATAACCATGGCAGTTATGAGGGCAGCAGAATCCATTACAGTAGACAGGATTTAAAAACAGAAAAGGTGGTCAGGGTCTCTTCCAGTTAAGTGTGTGTAGAAAGTTTGTCATGTGAATACCTGGACTCACATCAGTGTAGGAACTTGGCAGGTAGATTTTTTGAAAGAGGTGACAAAGCCTCAGTTCAGTGTCTGGGGTTGGGGGTTGATGTACAAGACAGATGTGATCTTGAGACGAGTTGTAGTAGTAATGACCAAAGGGACACCCTCACAGAACGTGGCAGTGTATGGCATGTAGAGAGAGAACACCATCCCCACACAGGAAAAGGAGGCCTTGTGAAGGTCTGCACAGCCTCCTATACCATAGCTAGGTGCTAGGAGGGCTACCTCTCCTGTTTCTTTACTACTTGTGATACTCCATTCTGCAATCTGATCACATAAGGAAAAGAATGCATCATGGTATCTTCTTGAGACTCTTCTGTGGGTCTCACTACTTAGTACCGTAAATGTCTGCACAGGGGTTCATGGGTCCTCTCTACCACAGGCACAGTCGGCTATTCAACCAGAAGATATTTTCTGAAACACCTATCTCTCCTAAGTACTTTATCTTTATTTGTGAAATGTGTAATATGTTTCACCTGGATTGTGAGCTCTCTCCCTGTCCCTCTCCCTCTCCTTCTTCCTTTTTTTCCCTCTCTCTCTGTCTTACTCTCTCTCTCTCTCTCTCTCTCTCTCTCTCTCTCTCTCTCTCTCTC
>NW_021605171.1:5942665-5973744 GCF_004785775.1 Grammomys surdaster | reverse complement strand
CTCTCTCTCTCTCTCTCTCTCTCTCTCTCTCTCTCTCTCTCTCTCTCTCTTTCTCTCTCTCTGTGCATGTGCACACACACATTTGCTTCCCTGAGAACAGGTCAGTGATGTTCTGAGTACATTCACAATGCCAGAGAAGGAAAACAAGTATTTTTCTCTATCATTATCCACCTTCTGCTTTTTTTTTTTCAGAAATGCTGAAAATAGAGCAAAATTAATATCAAAGTAGCTTTCTATAAACATGGGGGGAAAAGTCCACTACCACAACCATGAAGAAAAACAAGTATTCTATCCCTGAAGATGTCAGAGACAAAACAAAAGGAGATGTAGACCTGGTCCATTCCCTGACCCTAAAGAAGCCCAAGCCAGAAGAATGTGGGCTTGGACCAACCCTTCATCCTGAAGAAACCCAGGTCTAAATAAAAGAAGACATGTGGGCCTGGGCTTATTACTCACCTTGAAGTACCCAGGGCTCAAAAAAAAAAAAAAATGGATATGAGCCTGGGCCAATTTCTGACCGTGAAAAAGCCCAGGCCCAAAGCAAGTAGTGTTATTTTTCACTCTGAAGAGATCCAGGCCCACAGAATAAGAAACATAGGCCTGGGCCAATCCTGGATCCTGAAAAAGCCTGGACCCAAGCAAGAGGAATTGGGCCTGGATTAATCTTTGGCTCTGAAGAGGCCTGGGCCCAAAGAAAAATGAGGCAGGGGCCTGGGTCAGTTCCTCACCCTGAGGAATCCTGGTCCTGAAGCAAGAAGTGATGTGGGTCTAGTTCTTTCCCTTACCTTGAGAAGGCCCCGGCCAAGAGCAATAAGCAAGGCCTGGGCCTATGTTTATTCCTAACCCTGTAAAGGCCCAGGCCCAGAAAAGAAA
This sequence comes from Grammomys surdaster, assembly GCF_004785775.1. NCBI lineage: Eukaryota > Metazoa > Chordata > Mammalia > Rodentia > Muridae > Grammomys > Grammomys surdaster. The sequence continues at coordinate 5,972,871 of NW_021605171.1, read as the reverse complement.
TTTGGCCCTGGGCCAATCCCTGATCCTGAAAAAGCCCAGCCTCAAAGCAAGGAGCAATATGGGCCTGAGCCAAACCCCTACCCTAAAGAGGCATCACACGCAAAGTAGGAAATAATGTGGACGTGGGCCAATCTCTTACTCAGTATATGCTTGGACCCAAGAGAAAAATATTTAGGCCTATGCTCCTCCCTCAAATGAAAGGTGTTGGCCAAACCAAGAAAAAGAGTCTGCTTAGGACACATGCTGACACTGCAGATATCTAGGCTCAAACTCTAATGTGAAATTAGCCAAGATTAATTCTCACTCAGAGACCTGGACCCAAACAAAAACGTGTGTCTCAGGCAAAACTAAAGTGAAGCAGCATTGTGGTTAGAGCATGTACTTTGATCCAAGGCCTTAATTTCAATTGTTATTTTAACAACCAACCAAAGCATCAATGGAGACATATCCCAGCTTGTTCTTTGATACTCTTGGACTCACCTACAATACTTCCTACACTGTCACCGCAAAGAAGACAGGACCACAACATACTCCTAATTGAGCTAAGTGCTCACATTACCAGCAAATGAAATGGCCATACATATAAAGATTGGTTCGACTATATCTGGACCTATTTAAGGTCAGTAGATATTTTTCCCAGGCCAGACTCTCATCAGTATAAAACCTGGAATTATATAGAAGTCTTCCATATGACTAACTACCAAGTGATAGCAATGTAAGCTGGAGACTCTGAATACCTAGACAAGCATGTTGCGGCCACAACCTCTCTTCTCCCAACACGGGATAAATTCTCAGTTCTGGAGAGCAAGGGTCAAACAAATCCTTCATGCTCTCTGACCCACAAATGACGATCAAAAAATATGGGCAGAATTTGTATTTAGGCATGTTGGGCTGAATCCTCTAATCATGTCTGACTACCTGCTATGTAGACTGCATAAAATTAATGAAAAATTAAAGGATATAAAGTGTGAAGTAGTCCACACTAAATCCTCCAACAAAGTAGACCCACTGTACTAATAATGACTGGTGGTTTGATCGTAGAGATCCATCATGTAACCTTGAAGAATTTTGGATTGAATCCTTCTTTCACTCACTCCAGGCAACATTCTCAAATCAGGACTTCAAGACATCCTCACAGCCTTCGTGTAATCTGGGTCAAATTTGAATATCAAATAACATGGGCACATCTTGGGATCAAGATTGTGTGGGCCACATCCAGAAGTCCCCTGTGTCCAGATTTTATCTGTAATACCATAAATCAAAGACAACAGTTTAATCTCAAGTGTGATCTAGGACACACACTAATTTAGGAAGGTTGAATTCACTTTAAAACCATGGAGTGTTTTGAAGATTTAAATAAGAGCAAAGGCCATAAAGTGACATCAGTTGGATTCTGTCAGCCCTCTAACTACTAAGTACTCTGGGTGAAGCCCAAATTCAAGGGTGTGCCCATCCTACACTCAGAACAAGGGAGCCCGCACAACAGCACAACATAGCTTTCAATGGGACAAGGGTTCTTTCTAATGACCAAACCATAGGGCCATGCTCTAATGATTAAATGACATATACTTTTTGTGATCACTTGATTTGTTCTCCAGGCTAGACTTTGTTCATCAAAAGCAAGATGCATAAACAAGGCTTCCTAGACTGATGATTTATATCCAATCAGTATCAGTGCAAGCTGGAGACTGCATACGAAGAAGAAGCCTGTGTAAAATTTACCTTCAAGGGTTGTGGGCAACACCATCTATTGATCAAAAGCAGGAGATATGCTTAACTCAGAGGATGTAGGACCACAAAACTCTGAGGATGTATGACATTTGTGATGTCTGGGACACAAGAGATATACAACCTGGGCAGATTTTGGCATGGGTATGTGGGCCACACTCAGTAGCCATTATTTGCCCAGCTGCTAATTTCAGGAGATCCAAGACATTATGGTCTCAAGTGTGAGTTAACCAACACCAAGTCCTCAGGGAAAATTGGAACCATTATAACAACAAGCACTGATGGTCTGATATGTGACATCACCTTCATCAATCTCAAGACTAGGTCCAAATCCTCTTATTCTGGCATTTCAGGTTCCCTAGAAATTTTCTGTTGACCTAGGCCCTCAATCTGATCTGATTTGAAACATCAAGTAATCCATTGGATAAAGAATGTGATGACCCAGGAGTATAGACAAAACTTAAATACAAAGCTATAAATGGAAATCCCGGATACTACTACTCTGGCGACATGGTTTCTGGCATGCTCACTCCCTAGACAGTTGCTTATATTTCCATAAACTATCACCATAGCCTACCTGAAAGAAGTGATAATTACACCCTGACATCTATAGAACTCTACCTTCAATTTACACAACACAATTCTGAAGACTGTAGTCTTAAATTATTTTCATGCACGTATTGCCCTAGCATTGTGTATATAGTTTTTAATAAAAATGTTCATCTGCTATCATTGTTTATCCTGATGCCTACGTTGACTATTTCCCTGTATTTCTAACAGCTCTTTCAGTCTTTAAACTTGAACAGGGTAGCTGTTATGTTTATAAGTAGTATATGTGGGTAGCTGGTGCATCTTTTTCTTAACTGCTATCTCTGTGTATATGGTGCATATCTATTCTCAGACTTTATATTGAAGATCAGTGCACCTCTATCCATGGTTTGTACACTTATAGTTGGAGTCTCCCAAAGAGAACTGTAGAAAGAGGCCAAGGCAGAGGATACATTTTTTTGCAGGGACTCCTACTAGCACTTTCCAGTGCCAAAATCAGATTGTCATCAATGTTTATAGCATCACATCACTGATGAAATGCTGTGATGCAGAGGAGGAGTAGAAAGTTTATTGCCATTCACAGAGTGCCAGGTATCTGGAGAAAGTTTTCTAGTGAAACTTGATATGAGGATAAATCTATGGATGGTGCCACAACACAGGTATAGATTCATATCAATGGAACAGTTAAAATATGCTGTTTCTTTGAAAAACTAAAGAGTGATGTGTTGAACTCTGGGCTTGCCTCTGATGATCTTGGAAGGTTTATATGACAAGTATGTTGGCATGTTCACTATCCAGCTACACATGTCCCTAACTCTCATTTTCCTGGTCTTTGGTACTGTACAGTCTTCTCAGTGCCCCCAAAGCTTTTTCAGGGCTCCTGTGAAAATCACCCTGAGTCTTTCCATGACCGTGTAATCAATGGTCATTTCTTACAGTTGGACATCTTTTGCCACAGGGCTTGTCATTTCCATATATGCTTGATTCATTTTTTCTATACACAGATCTTGTCCCTTCAGAGATATGAGAGTCCATCAAAACCCTTAGAAAATACAGGCCAGTGATCATGCTTCACTGGTTTCCCCCATCAACTTTTAACTGACATCCTAAGGAGACTGAGCTGCAGGTACTTGACTGCTCTAACTCCTGGACAGGGGCTTGCAGACTCTAAATGAAATGCCCTTTGACCAGCATCCAAGGACAGGGTGTTTGCAGTGCAAAGCATCAGTGAGTAAGATCAGAATAAACTTTCCAGGATGGGGTCATGTGTCTTATGACAACTGGATCACCTTAATCAAAGATTTTAATGCATTCCTTGTTCATTTGCCTATTGATGGGTTTATTTGAAATTCAAAACTGGTGAGAAACTCCACCAGTGATCCTTAGTGTATATAGATAAAGATCCTACCACTAAATTTGTGGATTTTTTACCATGAGCTATAATCTAACATAAAGTAGCTCTGGCTAAGCCCTGAAATCAAAGAAACATGGATGAAATCTAAATGAGAGAACATCAAGACAAACCACTACAAAAAATTAGCTCAGAATATGAACCTATAACAGCCAAGGGCACATTCTAAATCTTAGGCTTCAAGAATCTTGCCAAATTCCTACATAATCCTGGTGTGGTGGTTTGAATATGCATGACCCAGGGAGTGGCACCGTTAGAAGGTGTGAACATGTTGGAGGAAGTGTATCATTATGAAAGTGAGCTTTGAGAAACCTTCCTTCTTGCCTGGAAGCCAGCTTTCTCATGTTTGTCTTTGAGAAACAATGCAAAATTCTCAGCTCTTACTATTCCATGCCTCCTAGGAAGGAGCCATGTTCCTGCCTTGATGATAAAGGACTGAACTTCTGAGCCTATAAGATAGCCCCAATTAAATGTTGTCTTCTATAAGAGTTGCTTTGGTCATGATGTCTCTTCACAGCAATGGAAACCCTAACTAAGACAGCAGGCATATTAGGACACTTTAGAGTTGGCTCTATGTTCTCCTTGTGCCAAGGTATTTCACCTGAACAAATATGGGTGTCAATAGCCATACATTAGTGTTGGAATATAATGTTTTGTCTTATATGATTCTTGTAAGAATCTTATAAAAATTAAATACCAGAGTCATATATCTTTCTATTTTTAATGGTTCATATTGGTACCCAAGAACTTTATATTTAAGATATTGAGTTCACAAATAAAAAGTTAAATGGTAATGAAGATTAACTTTTCCCCAAAGATGATGAAAACATTTGACAAAATCCTCACGAAGGATCACAATGCACTATTTCATATTTCATCAAGAAAAAATAAAATGGTTGAAAATAAGTGAATTAACTAAGCTCTGCCCATCATCTAGCTTTCCAGCCAAATTGTGTATTCCAATGTACATAGAGATGAATTGCAGTGGCAGTGACTTTTCCTTTAAATGATAACGGTTATCATAAGAATTTTAACAGCATTAAACAATGAACTTTAATTCTGAAAGTTTGATAGATGAATACATTGTATTTTGACCATATTCTTTTTTTTCTCTCCCAATCCTCCCTGATCTCCAACTCATCTGCCCCAACATGGCATTGGTGTTGTTGCAGCTGCCTTCTTCTATTCTTTTTCCTTCTCATTATTATTATTCTTTTCTTTTCTCATTCTTTTCTTCCTCTTCCTCCTCCTTTTACTTTTCCTTTTTTACTTAATGTCCTGCCTAAGCCAACATTTCATATCTTCATGGCCGTAGTAACATCAATTAAGTATTGTTCAACGTACCAAACATCAGTACCGTAAAGTAAACTGACTCTTCCTTCTCTATCGGGCTTGATATATCAATAGCTTTTCAGTCAGATGTGGGGCTGGTGAGCCTGTTTCCATGCTAGAATGTTGACTGACTTGATCTCAGTGTTCCTAAATGTAGCAGAAATGACATGTTCATATGAATCTGCTTTATTCCAATCGTGGATATTAAAATCTTTCAATCTCCTCTTCCTGAACGGTCTCTGATACTTAGAAGGTGTAATATAAATTCTCTCTCTCTCTCTCTCTCTCTCTCTGTGTGTGTGTGTGTGTGCGTGCATGTGTGCACTCATGCCCAGAGGACTATTCAGAGACTCAGTCTCTGAATGTTCACAGTTTCCAATGTTCAACACAACTCTCTGCACTATGAAAGCTCTCTGATGAGGTCTGAGAGCTTACTAACCTATGAACATAGATTTCTGAATTCAGAAAGCAGTTTGATAGAACCTTTAACACAGTAATTGTGTAGGTTCATCCTGGGGGCCTGTGAGTTTGTCAAAATTTCTTCTTCAGTTTTATACCATAAGGCATTCTTTTCCCCCTGGACATTAGCTACTAATTCCAGTAAGAAAGTGGTTGGGCCTTGGGGTGGTCTCAATAAAAGTGGGCCCATAGACTCATATGCATGAATACTTAGGCTCCAGTTGCTGCAATGATTTGAGAAGTATTAGGAGTTTTGTCATGGAAGGAAAAGGTATGTCACTGTAGGTGAACTTTGAGGTTTCCCTTTCCCTCATAGTTGTTGTCTCAAGGTCTGAACTCTCAACAACTGCTCCAACACCATAAATGCCAGTGTGTTGCCATGATTCCCACCAGGATGGCCATGGACTCACCATCGTAATACATAAGAGCCAGATAAACTCTTTTCTTGATCAGTATACTTGGTCATGGTACTTGTTCACAGCAATACTAAAGTAGCTAAAAGAGTCATTTCTACAACGTTCATGGTACTCTTCTCCACAAAAAAATATTTTGTCTCTTTGGCTGTCATTTATAGCTCACAGGTACACACCTGGAGGAGACTGTTAGTGAACCATTCCAGCAACCTTTATAGAAAATTTCTGTACTCTAAAGCCAGTCAACATGGGGTAACCATCTGCCAAAACTCACTGATATTTCTATGTCCTATGACCAAAGCATGTAGTGCTTTCAGCAATAGGGACTTACCACCATGTTCTGGTGAACCAGAAAGATCAATGGCAATAGTCTATAATAGTTAACTTTTTAAAGACCATAGCTACAATACTTTAATTATGATCAAGTAGTGTCTAAAAATATCAGCTTACCTAGGAAAAGAGAAGTTAGAAAGACTTGAAGACTAAAGTGATGACTATGTTCTGCCTTGTACCCCAGGTCAAAAATTCAGAATAAAATTCTGAGATTATATACCATTGAGTATGTGTTTCAAGAAACCATCATAGACTAAGATGTTTCCCTCAAAAAAGAAAAAAAGAAGGGGGAAGGGATGAGGAGGAGGAGACAGAAAAATATACTTTCCTAGATTTGCTGGTGGAAAAATAAAGAGAAACTTGAAATCTGTTTTCTTAGATTATTTGCATATGGTGAAATGTAGAACAGAAGTATGTAATAAACACCATGTTGTTACATGACAAAAGGGGATAAATTCACTCTAACAGGCTCTTAATATAATGAAACCAATCCTCCATGAGTATGAAGACATGAACATCTAACAAAATATTCACCCTTCAATGTTACTGCCCTGGCGATCAAATGATCAGTACCTGCCATTGTACTTCGTGGTACATGTAGGCCAGAGATCACACAATGGGACTTACATTTGGGTCTATAAGATACTGTAAAAACATAAAAGTTTTCCATCTAGCCTCCTGTTCCTGCATTTTCAGGATCTGTTGTTCATGAAAGGGACTAGAATACACTGACAGTTACCCATAGCCCTAAGATGGCCTTGGAAACACAGAGTCCTGATGTTTTTTGCTTGGATAGCTTCTGGGTTGGTGATTCCCTTCAGTGCTCCTATCCTAGAATTTACCAAGCATGTCCAGTGATATGCATTTCTGGGACTATCTGAGCCCATATAGGCTGCTATAACAAAATAAACCAGGACAGTGGCTTCTCATAAACAAAAATTTGTTTTTCGAACTTCAAAAGGCTGGAAGATCAAGTTCAAGATTTTGGCAGTTTGCTACTTCCTAGCTCAAGAAGGTGACCTTCTTATGGTGTCTATTTATTATATCATCTACTCTATTCATGACCCTGCCACCTTTATCATGTGCTTAGTCCCACAAAGATCCTACTTCATCTCTAGATTACTTGCAGTATGTGAATTTGGGGTCCACGGGCTTTCAAACATAGCAGAGAGAACCATTGCCTTAGAAACCAGAAAAAAGACTGCTGCTCTTCTGCATTGATACTCTCCTCAGCAAACCTCAAGTTGTTAGCAACAGAATATTTTCTACATTTTCAGATGGAGGACAAAGACGGGTGGCCTCAGACAACAGAGATGTAAAGGGAGCTATAACAACCACTACCCCCTCCCACACTGTAGAGACATAAAGAAGCTCTAGATAGCATACTCTGTCTTCTCAAATTTGTCTGACTTCATCTCATATCAACTCAAGAAAGCATGAAGGAGCTCCGTGCTGGTTTTAGAATCCTCCTAGAGAAATGCTTCCTGAGAAACATTTGCTGTATAGATATAGGGGTGATCACTAGCTCACAGAGGTTTCACAAGACTAGATAAAATACTGCAGTACCAAGCAAAACATTCTGAGGAGACAAACAACTAGCTAATGATATTAGTCAAATGTGGGGATCTGTGTCTGAGAGGGGAGTGTGGTCCATATGACTGCCCAGAGCTTCAATATTCCATAGAATATTGGTACTTTTAAGATGGCCAGTACAGAAATCCAGGACCCACTAGGTCCAAAAGCAATTTGACCATATATTATGAGCGTCTACTAGGAAAAGTTAATATTTTAATAGTTGTGTTAAAAGAACCAAAAATTTACATTTCACAGAGTCCAAGCAATCACCTGTTTGCAAACTCGGCAACTTTCAAAGTAAGTCCTTTAATTCTGCCTTCAGAAATCAGAAGCAGCAGCTGAACATGAAAAAGGGAAGGAAGGTGTGTAAGAAGGCTTCCTGGCCCTTGGGGTCTCAGGTGGACTAGCTGCAGTCCAGCTAACCATATCATGCCCTCGTAACTTCTCCCAGCCTCTGCCTGTTAGACTCCAGTTCTCATGTAAAATATGCAGATGCAGCCATGGGCATGTTGGTTGTACTTAACACCTGCATCTAATTTTAGCAAGTCTCTGTTTTAGTTTTCTGTTAAATTACTTTGATTGTTTAAATATTTTATTTTTTGTTTGCCCCATCCAATCCCCAATTCATATCCCCATCTCTACAGCAGAAGATTGGTGGCAGCCAAACCGGACTTCAGTTTTCATCTCCTGTACGTCCCCTAGATTTTCACCTTATAAGCTGTCTTTCCTAATTCATTGATTTTCTCTATCCTCCAATGCCATAAGGTACCCCTTGCCTACCTGAGGGCTTCACCTGCCAGGGCAGGCAAATCCACACCTCTCCTACTTCTCTGGAAATAATTCCCCATACTGTCATACATAGATATGAAGCTTGTGGTCTCCCTTTCCTCACTTGATTCAGAGTAGATCACAAAGGACTTCTAAAAAAATTTCAAAGTAAATGGACCTATGAAACAAGCTAACAAAGCTATTCTAATATCTAACAAAGGAGAATTCAAACCAAAACTAATCAGAAGAGGTAAGAAAGGACAATAAATACTGGTTAAAGGAAAAACCCATAAATGACTTCCAAAAAACCCAAATAACCCAATTTAAAAGGGGGTACAGAGCTAAACAGAGAACACTAGAGAAATCTTGAACAATTGAGCAGTACTTTTTAAAAATGTTCAAAGTCCTTAGTAATCATGGAAATGCAAATCAAGTGGCTTAGATCAAAAACTCAGGTGATAGCACATTCTGGGGAGGATGTGGAGAAAGAAGAACACTTCTTTGCTGGTGGGATTGCAAACTGGTACAACCATTCTGGGCATATACCCAAAAAATGCACCACCATACCACAAGGACACGTGCTCCATGATGTTCATAGCAGCCTTATTTGTAATATCCAGAAGGTGGAATCAACTCAGATATCCCACAATGGAAGAAAGGATACAGGAAATGTGATTCATTTACACAATGGAATATTACTCAGCTATTAAGAACAGGGACATTGTGAGTTTTGCAAAAAGTGCATGGAACTAGAAAATATCATCCTGAGTGAGGTAGTATCCAAAGGGATATACATGGTATGTGCTCACTAATAAACAGATATTAGCCAAATTCATATATTCAGGATATAACCCACAGAATTTAAGATGTTTAATAAGCAGAAAGGCCAGGTGAGGATCTGTAGCTTAGAAGGGGGAAGAAAATAATCACAGGTGGCAAAGGGGAGGAGGGAGTGACTTGGGTGAGAGAGGAGAGGGGAAAGAGAAAAAAAGGGGAACAGGATCAGGTTTGGGGGGGGGGGGCAGAAGAGAAGCCCAGAGGGCCAGCAGAATGAATGAAAATATGCAGCCTCAGAAGGCAGGAGGTGGGAAGACCCTCTAGAAAGTACCTGAAACCTGGGAGGTGTGAGAATCTCAGGACTGAATGGAAGTGACTTTAGATGAAATGCCCAACAGTGGGGAAAGGGAATTCAAAGAGTCTACCTCCAGTAGATAATCAGGGCATCAAGTGGAGGGATGTGGTTACCAACCCACAGTCAAAATTTCTGATCCAGAAGTATTCCCGTCTAAAAGAACTGCAGGGGCAAAAATATAGAAGAGACTAAATGAAAGGAAGGTGGTTTAGAGACCAGCAAAACTGGGAATTCATCTTATAGGAAACACCAAGGCCTGACATTATCACTGATGCGATGATGTACAGACAGGAGCTTAGCATGGCTGTTCTCTGAGAGGCCCAACAAGCAACTGACTTAGACAGATACAGATACTTACACACAACCATTGGACTAAAGTCAGAGACCCCCTATGTTTGAATTATGGGAAGGATAGAAGAAGTTGAAGAGGAGGGCAACTCCATAGGAAAATCAGCAATCTCAACTAACATGGATCCCTGGGAGTACTTAGACACTGAGCCATCAACCAGTTAGCATACAGGAGCTGGTTCCAGACCCCTGGCATATATATAGTAGAGGACTCCTGGTCTGGCCTCAGTGGAAGAAGATATACCTAATCCTGGAAAGACTTGAGGCCCCAGAAGCAGGAGGAATGGAGGTAGGGAAGCATCCTCTCAGAGACAAGGGGAGGAGAAATGGGATGAGGAACTGTAGGAGGGGTGACAGGTGGGGGGTTTAATCTCTTGATTGTAAAATAATAGTAATAATAATACATTTCAATTCCTAACATATGTTTCAAACACAAGGGCACCCAAGTTTGTAAACTGAACACTACTACAATTTAAATCATATATTGACATTTATATACTGATAGTGGGAGTCTTCAATACTCTACTTTCACTAATGAATAGGTATCCCGACAAAAACTTAAGAGAAATGCTAGAGTTAGCAGACATTATAAACCAAATGTAACTAACAGATATTATGTAACATTTCAGCCAAACACACACACAAACACACATACACACACACACACACACACGCAAAGCAACCGTACTTTTTTCTCTAGACCTCATTGAACTATCTCCAAAATTGCCCTCATACTCTTTGCACACAAAGCAAAGTCTCTACAGGTACAAGATAATTGAGATAATTCCCTTGATCCTATCAGACCACCATGGATTAAAGCTGATATCAACAACAACAGGAAGCTTACAAACTCAATAAACTGAACAACTCCTGGATTAAAAAAAAAAAGGGTCAAGACAGAAATAAAAAAATAAATCAAGACTTTCTAGAATTGAATGAAAATGAATACACATTTTATCAATCTGTTGGGGGAAACACTGAAATGGTTCTAAGAGACAAGTTCATAGCACTAAATGCCTCCATAAAAATCTATAGAGATCCTTACAGGGAACTTAATAGGACATCTGTAATCTCTAGAACAAAAGAAGAATTGCCACCAAAAAGTAGTAGACTTCAAAAAATAACCAAACTCAGGGGTAAAATCAATAAAAAAATAAGAGAGCACAATACAAGAATCAAGGAAATAAGAGCTACCGCTGAAAAAATCAGAAAGATCAACAAACCTATAACCAGTTTCACTAACGTTGTAGAGAGAAAATATACAAATTAGCAACATCAAAAAAGGAAAAGAGGTATATAACAACAGACAATGAGGAAATCCAGAAAATCATGAGGACATACTTTAAAAATGTATACTGCACCAAACTAGAAAATCTAAAAAAATATGGATAGTTTTCTGGGTACATACCACCTACCAAAGTTAACTAAAGATCAGATAAACAATTTTAAAAGACCTAAATCTCCTAGTGAAATAGAAGCAGTCATTGAAAGTCTCAAAATTTATAATTAATAATAATAACAATAATAATACAAAACAGCATAGCCAGATAGTTTTTGCACGGAAGTCTTCTGTACTTTCAAAGAACAGTTCATGTCAATACTCCTCAAATTACTCCACAAAACAGAAACAGAAGGAGCACTGACCAATTCTGTGAGGCCACTGTTAACTTGATACCACACAAAAGCCCAACAGAAAAAGAAAATTTCAAAACAATTTCCCATATGAACATAGATCAAAAATACTCAATAAAACTTTGTAAGTCAAATTAAAGAGCACATAAAAAAGACTATTTACCGTGATTAAGTAGGCTTCATCCTGTTGATGCAAGGATAGTTCAATATATAAAAATCAACAAACATAATCCACTATACAACCAAACCAAAAGAAAAATTAACTCATCATCTCATTAAATGTAGCTACAACATCCTTAACTATCTGGGAAATTTAGATCAAAGCTACTTTGAGGCTTATTTTACACCAGCAGAATGACTAAGATCAACAAAACAAGTGACAGTTCATTTTGGTGACAATGCGGTATAAGATGAGTGCTCATGCATTCCTGGTATGGATGCAAATTCATAGAGCAATTAGGGAAATCAGTGTGGTGGTTCTCACAAAGATGGGAATTGAAGTATCACAAGATCCAGCTATACAACTCTTGGACATATATTCAAAGGATTCCTCATTCTACCGCAGGGATCCTTGCTCAACCATGTTGATTGATGTTCTGTTCACAATATCCAGAAATTGAAAACAAACTAGGTTTCCCTCAACAGAAGAACAGATAAAGAAAATACGATATATTTAATACAATGGACTATTACTTGGTTGTTAAGAAAAATATCATGAAATTTTCAGACAAATAAATGGAACTAGAAATAAATCATCCCCAGTGAGTGTATCTTGTTTTCCAGATGATATGAAAAAATGCACAAGTGGCCCTAAAAATTCCAACAGAAAACCCTTATTTCTTATTTTTTAATTTAATTTTTACCTTTTAAATTAATTAATTTATTTATTTTAAATTCCAAATTTTATTTCCCTCCCGGTCCTCCCTCCAAATATTCCACATCCAATACCTCCTCCTTGCCTTCCTGTCTCCATGACAGCTGATAAAATGGAAAGTAATTAGATACAAAATTAACACAGAAAAATCAGTATTTTCTTTCAAAGGAAAAATGGATACAAAAACTAGGAAACATCACCTTTTACAATAACCTCAAAAAATATAAAGCACCTAGAGTAACTCTAAACAAGTAAACGAAAATTTTGTGTGGTGAAAACTGTGCGACATTGAAAAATAAAATTAAAGAAAAGTCTTCAATTTCCTATGAAGAACAACAACAAAAACAGAGTAACAAAAAAAATCTTGCAAAATAAAAGAACTGCTGGAGGGATCACCATCCCTAATTTCAAGTTGTACTACAAAGCATCTAATTAAAACAGCATGGATAGTATTACCCCGACCAAAGACAAGTACAGAATGAAAACACAGACATTAATCTGCACACCCATAGACACCTGATTTTTAATTAAAAAAAAAAGTCAGAAATACTGGGGGGGGGGGAGTTGTGGAGAGCCATTATCTTCAACAAATACTGCAGGTCAAATTGAATGGAAAATAGATCCATACTTACCATTCTGCACAAAGCTGAGTTCCAAATGGATGAAAGACATCAAAATAATGTCAGAGACCCAGAGTCTGATAGGAGACAAACGGGGGAACAGTCTTGAACTTATTATCACAGGAAAGGACTCTCTGAACAAAACAGAGTTAGCACAGGCAATAAAATCAACAATTAGTAAATGACACTTCATAGAAAATGAATGTAACAGCAGTGAACATGGTTGAGCAAGTGTCTCCACAGTAGGGAGAAACATCATTTGAATATATATCAAAGAATGATATAGGTGGATCTTGAAGGTGATCAATTCCTAGCTTCATGAGGAACCAGTTCACTGATTTCCATTGTGGCTATAAAGGTTTATATTCCAACCAGTAAAAGATAAGTGTTCCCCTTATGCCACCTCCTGAGCAATATGAGCTTTCACTTATTTTATTGATCTTCATGATTCTGACAAGTATATAATAAAATCTCAAAATAATTTTGTTTCCGTTTTCTTATGTCCAAGGATGCTGAATAGTAAAGTGCTTCAAAACCATTTGAGTTTCCTCTCTTGAAAATTCTCTTTATATCTGTTTTTCATTTTTAAATTGGGCTGTTGTCTTGATTTCCAGGTTTTGGATTTCAATATATTTTGGATAATAGCCCTCCATCAGATATGTAGGTGGTAAAAATTTTCTCTCATTCTGCATCCTGCTGCTTTGTCTGAATGATGATGTCTTTATACATACAGAAGCTTTTTAGTATCCATATGACTGTTAGTGAATTTTTTCATGGAAACATTTTTGTCTCATAAAATGTAGTTGTGATCACAGTTTCCCTGCTCTCATCTATTATTTATTAGTACATGCAGCTGGCAGCAAGATCATCATACAAAGCGTGGACCAATATGTTTATATCCATCAGTTTTAATTAGTGTTTAACATTAATATTAAGGTTATTAAACATTATAATGTTTAATAACATTATGTATTATGTTATTAAATACATAATAAACATCTATGTCCAGTTATTCTTATGTTTGCTGAGATTTATCACAAGAATAATATTTTATCTTATTTTTGCATCTGATAGAAGTTATACATACTCATTAAATGCTAAAAACTTGCATGAAAAATTACCTGAAACTATCCACCTTGAGAAACATGTATTTGTGATGGGTATAGTGGCAGATACCTATACCTGTAGCACTTAAGAGTCAAAGGCAAGAGAATCACAATTTTGAGACTGTCCTGGGCTGTGAAATGAGCTCTAGGCTAGACTGTAGTACATAATGAGACCCAGTCCCAATAAAACTAAAACAAACACAAATACAAACCAAAGCCACACTTACCATTTAGGTCCTACCTTCTTCAATACATCTATTTATTTGCATACATGATCATCCACTTCCATGTTCCTTATTTGTGTATTTAGCATTGGCTTCTGTTTCCTTTAATATGTCTGAATATGTGTATGCTTAGTAATATCACAGATTTCAAATGACATTAAATTGCATGTTTTGTTGCAATTGCTCTAATTCATCTGGTAGAAATCCAATGAATTCTTTATAATGAATGCATAGTGTCCCTGGCTGGAATATGTCACAATATATTCAGCCTTTTACTGATTGCCTTTCTCTTTGTCTCAGTCTTTTGCTGTAATAAAATCTCTAATAATCATCATTGAACAAAATACATTGCTTGCCAATGGTCTTATTTTTATGGGGTAATTGCCTTGGAATGGAAATTCTGGGCTTAAAGATATGAGCCTTTTCAATTTTTAATAGACTCTTCTTGATAGTTTTCCAAAAAGCCTACAACAATTCATATTTTCACCCTTTCTACCAGCAGTAAGTGTTTTTGTTACACTACTAGCAGTCTAGTGGAGAAGCTATCATTATTTTAATGTGCATTTCCATAGTTGTTATAATTGTCAACTCATATTTTGGTATTCACATCATGTGTCTAAACATTATGAATCTAATAAAATAACAGAAACTATATTTTTGTTTCACCACAAGTTAATGTGGTATGTGAATGATGGTAAAGGTGTTACATATACTCTGTATGACAGCAGGCTTCCCAAACCCCTGTGATATTCAATCTTGAGGCAATTAGGGAGCCAATTCCAGGGCTAGTCTATCAAGATGTCAGAAGCACAGCTGGATAGCTCTAAGGGAATTTATTCACTGATACAAAAGCAAAGCTCAAATAACATCTGTTCTGTGGGACAGATTTAATTTAAAAACCAGTAAGTGGTTAGGTCAGTGAGTTTCAAGATGGAAGGTGATAATTCCAGAAATGGTAGATGAATAACATTGGCTCCTGCATAATCTCATAAAATACACAAATCCTGTCAGAGAAAGTGATAAAAAGAGACACAAAGAACATTCCACAGAGAGGATTGACAGAAAAATCCACAAAGCAGAAATTAGATGAAAAATGTAGAGATTCTTCTGCAATGGGGCAGGTATTTTTTCTAATGGCTTCTTTCAGGAGTGCCCCTCCTCAGGCATCTCTTATTCTGCTTTAAAATGATCACTTTGGTTTGGGCTTTCAAAAGCATGAATACTGAAGTTATTGTCTGATTTCATAAGTCCAATGCCAGTAATATGTTTGTTCTCTCATGTTGCAGATGACTGCTTTCTTTTTTTTTTTTTTTTTTTTTTTTTTTTTTTTTTTTTTTTTTTTTTTTATTGGATGATTTATTTACATTTCCTATGTTGTCCCCTTACCCCATCCCCCACCACCCCCTCGGAACCTCCAATCCCCTCGCCCCTCCTCCTTCTTCTCTGTGGATGTAACCTCTATCTACACCCCCCCACTCCCACCTCCCCACCCTCAAAATTCCCACCCCCTGGGGCATCCAGCCTTCATGAGGTCAAGGTTCTCTTCTTCCACCTATGCCCAGCAGGGCCCTCCACTTTTACATATTCAGCTGAAGCCCTGGATCCCCCCCTAAGTGCTCCCAGGCTGGTGGTTTAGACCCTGGGAGCTGTGGTTGGTTGGTATTGTTGCTCTCCTCATGGTGCCACAAACCCTTTCAGCTCCTTCAGTCTTCACTCTAACTCCTCCATTGAGAACCCCATGATCAGTTCAATGGCTAGTTGTGAGCATCTGCCTCTGAATATGTCTGACTCTTGAAGGCCTCTGAGGAGATATCCATATCAGGCTCTTATCAGCATGCACTTCCTGTCTTCCACATCAGCATCTGCCTTTGGTGATTGCACATGGGATAGATACTCAGGTGGGGTGGTCTTGAGACGGCCCCTCCTTCAGTTTCTGTCCCTCACTTTGTCTCCATATTTGCTCCCTTGAGTATTTTGTTGCTCCTTCTAAGAAGGACCGAATCACCCTCACTTGGTCTTCCTTCTTTATGAGCTTCATGTGGCCTGTGAGTTGCATCTTGGGCATTTCAAGGTTCTAGGCTAATATCCAATAATCAGTGAGTGAATACCATGTGTCTTCTTTTGTGATTGGCTTACCTCACTCAGGATGATAATTTCTAGTTCCATCCATTTACCTAGGAACCTCTCGAATTCATTGTTTTTAATAGCTGAGTAATACTCCATTGTGTAAATATACCACATTTTTTGAATCCATTCCTCAGTTGAAGGACATCTGGGTTCTTTCCAGCTCCTGGCTATTATAAATAAGGCTGCTATGAACATAGTTGAGCATATGTCCTTGTTATATGTTCGAGCATCTTCTGGGTATATGCCTAGGAGTGGTATAGCTGGATCCTCGGGTAATGCTATGTCCAATTTTCTGAGGAACTGCCAGACTGATTTCCAAAGTGGTTGCACCATCTTGCAGTCCCACCAACAATGGAGGAGTGTTCCTCTTTCTCCACACCCTCGCCAGCATCTACTATCACCTGAGTTTTTAATCTTAGCCATTCTGACTGGTGTGAGATGGAATCTCAGGGTTGTTTTGATTTGCATTTCCCTGACGACTAAGGATGCTGAACATTTCTTTAGATGCTTCTCGGCCATTCGAGTTTCTTCCGTTGAAAATTCTTTGTTAAGCTCTATACCCCATTTTTTAATAGGGTAATTTGGTTGTCTGGAGTCTAATTTCTTGAGTTCTTTGTATATATTGGATATTAGCCCTCTATCAGATGAAGGATT
Organism: Grammomys surdaster; assembly: GCF_004785775.1. NCBI lineage: Eukaryota > Metazoa > Chordata > Mammalia > Rodentia > Muridae > Grammomys > Grammomys surdaster. The sequence goes on along the minus strand of NW_021605171.1, from coordinate 5,955,586 downwards.
GGTAAAGATCTTTTCCCAATTTGTTGGTTGTCGTTTTGTCCTATTGACAGTGTCCTTTGCCTTACAGAAACTTTGCAATTTTATGAAGTCCCATTTGTCAATTCTCGATCTTAGAGCATATGCCATTGGAGTTCTGTTCAGGAACTTTTCCCCTGTGCCCAAGTATTCGAGGCTTTTCCCCACCATCTCTTCTATTAGTTTCAGTGTATCTGGTTTTATGTGGAGGTCCTTTATCCACATAGACTTGAGCTTTGTACAAGGAGATAAGAATGGATCAATTTTCATTCTTCTACATGTTGTCTTCCAGTTGAACCAGCACCATTTGTTGAAAATGCTGTCCTTTTTCCACTGGACAGTTTTAGCTCCTTTGTCAAAGATCAAGTGACCATAGGAGTGTGGGTTCATTTCTGGGTCTTCAATTCTATTCCATTGATCTTCCTGCCTGTCTCTGTACCAATACCAGGTAGTTTTTATCACTATTGCTCTGTAGTACAGCTTGAGGTCAGGGATGGTAATTCCTCCAGAAGTTCTTTTATTGTTGAGAATAGTTTTCGCTATCCTGGGTTTTTTGTTATTCCATATGAATTTGAGAATTTCCTTTTCTAACTCTGTGAAGAATTGAGTTGGGATTTTAATGGGGATTGCATTGAATCTGTAGATTGCTTTTGGCAAGATGGCCATTTTTATTATATTAATCCTGCCAATCCATGAGCATGGGAGATCTTTCCATCTTCTGAGATCTTCTTCAATTTCTTTCTTCAGAGACTTGAAGTTCTTGTCATACAGGTCTTTCACTTGCTTGGTTAGATTCACTCCAAGGTATTTTATATTATTTGCAACTATTGTGAAGGGTAGATGACTGCTTTCTAACTCAGAAATTTGTAATAAAATTTTAGCTGAACTGTTATTATACAATACCCCATGTTAGTTAACTTGCTCTTGATTAATTTCTAATGGATTAATGTGTCCATTAACTTTGAATGTATTTTAAAATGAATTTTTCAAAGTGTGCAGTCCTCTCAGGTGAACCCCAGGATGCAAAACTTAAAGGAAAATCATAAACTTCATCAAAGAATTAAAAGAATTTAAAGAAGATATAAATAAATACTCTTAATGAGAATTCACTTAAATGAAATAAATGCTGTGTGATGCTCAAGAAAATATAATGCTAAAGTAATGACAAAGATAATTCAGGATCAAAAATTAAATTCAACAACGTGATTAAATATTGATGTGAACTCAAATTCAAATGAAGATAAAACTGTAGAATTCAATAATGCGATTATAAAACTCAGGGGAAAAAAGTCTTACAAATAGACTGAATCAAGTAGAAGAGAGAATAGCAGAACTCAAAAGTTTCCTTAAGCAGAGAATATAAAACATAGAGAGACACAGGCACAGACACACAGACACACAGACACACAGACACACAGACACACAGACACACAGAAACACAGACACACAGACACACAGACACACAGGCACACAGGCACACAGGCACACAGGCACACAGCCATAGACAGACGTGAAGGTACATTCATAGACTATGAAAATCTATGAAAAGACTAAATCTTTGAACTATAGTGGGAAGATCACCCAAAATAAGAAAAGGCAACAACAGACAGAACACCAAATGTATAAAATTAAAAAATAAACACCTTCATGATATAAAAACTAAAACTCTAAATATGCAAATTAAAGAAAGAATATTAAAACTCCAAGAGAAAAGATACAAGTCACATATGAAGGAAAACAACATCAAAATGAAAGCTGAGCACAATGAAACAATGAAACTTTGAAAGCCACAAGAAGCTGGATCAATGTCCTCTACGTTATTAAAAGAAAAAAAAAAGAAAAGAAAAAGTGTCAGTTTAGACTACTGTATCCATCAAAAATATCTGGCATAGTTGAAAGAAAAAAAAACATATGATTCTAATAGGATAAAAAAACTCATATCCAAAAAACCAGCCTGATAGAGAATACTGGAAGCAATATTTCAGAAGAGAAGTGAGAATAATTGTACCGAAAAGACTACAGAACAAAAATAAATACAGCTATAATTACTGAAACACAATGTCCACAAACAGCAAATAAAGCCCCTAAATGACTTCAGTCAATAGAAAAAGGGTAATTGAATGGATTAAGAAACAAAAGCCATCTATCTAGTATCTATAATAAACTCATTTTAAAACGGACATCCCTTTAATGAGAAAGAATAGAAAAATGTATTCCAAACAAATATGACCAACAACCAAGCTGGAATCAGTGTCTTAATGTCTTACAATACAGAATTCATTTTTAAAACATTCAAAAGACATAAAGAAGGGCATTTCATTTTAATAATCAAAAAGATATTATAACCAAAAACACACCCACAATACTCAGATGTAACCAATTTCATAAAAATGGAACTAAAAACAGAGATTCATACCAATTCAATAATAGTAGATGACTTCAGTACTCTACTTTCTCCAGTGGCAGGTCATTTAAACAAAAATTAAAGAGAAACATAAAAATGGACCAAACAAATATATAAAGAATATTCCTCCCAAACAACAAAGAATATACATTCTACTGAGTAGCCTCTAGAAGTTCCCTAAACCTAGACCACATCCAGGTAAGCAAATATTAACTAGTTCAGATATATTGAAATATTATTACCGTGCTTCCTATCTGAACATAATGCAATAAAACTTAAAATAGACCATAAGCATATCTGTAGTAAACACTAAACCTTGTGGAGATTAAACAACTCATTATTGAATATTGAATGAGCCAAAGGGGAAATAAAGAAGGAAATAAAAAACATACCTGGAAAAAGGAATAATTAAAATGCAACATACCAAAATCTCTGGAATACAGTTAACGCAGCCCTACAGGGATACTTATAGCTCTATGCTCTTATACTAAAAATTCAGAAAGAGCACAAATAAATGACCTAATGATGTAGGTCAAGAATTTTGAAAAATAAGAATAACAATATCCAAAGAAATCCAAATCTAATAGATGCAAACACATAATAAAAGTGAATAAAAGAGCAGAAACCAAGAAATAGAAACAAAGAAAAATGCCAAGAATCAAACCAAAGGGCTGGTTTACAGAAAAGATAAACCAGAGAAACAGATCCTTGGCCAACTAACTGAGATGCAGAAAGAGAGGACCCAGATCAACAGAATCAGCATTAACTGATGATATCAAGTGGAATTCAGAACTCTAAAATGCAATATTTTCAAACACTGTAATTCATTCAGTCTGGAAATACAAAAAAATGGACAAATTTCTAGATTCATTTAAAGAATCAGAAATTAAAATGAAGTCAACAACCTAAATAACCCTACCTGAGAGTAAGAAAATTACAATAGTAATAAAGGACTTCCAACTACAAAAAAAACCCTAGGCCCAGATATATTCAAAACAGAAGTCTACTTTCAAAGGTTATCTACAACCAATACTTTGTTAATCATATTTTTAAAAACTGTAAAAACAGAAACAATGTTTCCAAACACTTCCAAACTCCCATGGACTATAATAAACCTCTCATATCCAAATCTGGTAAGTGGCAACCATGTGTGTGCATGCACACACATACACACACACACACACATACACACATTCCACATGCACACAGAAAGACACAAACAAATGAAGATACCTATAGGACAGTATCCTTGCTGAACATAAATTTTCAAAATCCTTAATAAAATACTTGCAAACTAAGAACAGCCATATATCAAAAAGATTATCTACCATCATCACACTGCCTTTTTATAAAAAAAAATGTTTAGTGTTAGTTCAACATATGTAATAAGTGTAATCCATCATATAATTGGGATTAAAGAAAGAGAATCAAGTAATTCTGTCAATAGATAAATGAAAAAAGTCTAATATACCTTCATGATAAAAACATCCTAGAGTAGTACAGAAGGGAACATACATTAACATACTACAATTAATATGACAAATGCACAGACAACATCATACTAAATACAGAAAAGCTAGAAGTAATCCCATTGAAATCAAGAACTAAACAGGGCTGCCTTTTGTTCCCACCCTTTTCAGGATAGTTCTCAAAGTACTAGCTAGAGTAATAAAGCAAGAGAAGAAGATTAATCAGGTACAAATAAGTAAAGAAGAAATAAAAGATTTTCTGTTTGCAGATGAGATGATATTATATTAGGAGATCACCAAAAATTGTGTCAGAAACCAGAAACAATTTCAATAATGTGTCAGGATACAGAATCAAGTTGCTAAAATCAATAGTTTTTCTATATATTTTTAATGAACATACAGAAAAGTGGATTGTGGCACAAATATACAAAAACTTCAATGAAAATAAAATAGGAGTAAACCTAATTAAGGAGATGAAGGACCTCTACTATAAAAACAATAATATCCTGAAAGGATAGATAAAGATACTAGAATCATGCTCATTGATTGGCAGAATTAACATTGTATATACAGCTATTTTATCACAAAAAGTTAATTTGTAGATTCAACACAATCCCCCCAATCAAAAATTGCACAACAGTACTCAAGAGGAAAAAAAAAGATCTTAGAGTTTATATAGAATACAGAAGACCCCGAATAGACAAAGCAATCCTAAGCCAAGAAAAAAATGTTCACGGTATTAGCAGACTACAAAATATATTAAAGAGCTATCATAATAAACAGCAGTGTGGCACTGCACAGTTAAAAGAACAATGTAAAGTAAAAAGGAAGCCCATCAAATGACAGAGAATCTTTGCCAGCTTTGACCAAGGACCAATATCCACTGTATACAAAGATCTCAAAAGTCTATGATCCAAGAAAACAAACAAGGACCCAGCTACCATATAAACAGAAGTAATAAAATGACTAAGAAATATCTCAAAATGTTCATCATACTTAGCAAATTTTTACTACTTTGAAACATTATCTCACACCAGTCAAAATGGCTAAAATCAAGAAAGCAACTAATGACAAATACCACCAAAGTTGCAGGGGGAAAGTATAAAAATAGGAAAAGAAGTCTACACATTTAATTTTTTATATGACTTTATGTATGTGTCCCTAAGGGAGGGATTCACTTAAAAACTCTTGTAGCTGATACAAAACATTCTTGAAATATCTTGATAGAAAACACATGTCAATACTCTTCCTTTAATCAAATGATATAATCTATTGCTCTTGAGAACATATTCACAAGAAATTCACAGCCATATTCCAAGAAGAAGTGAAAAGCATGACTTCAAGTCCAACCTGGGCAACAGAGCAAGATCTAAAATGTATATGGTGGTGTAAGTGTGTAAGAGAGAAAGAGAAGAAGAAATGCATACAAAAGCATGGTGTACAAAGGACACAATTATCTCATGTCTTGTCTATAAACACTTTTAATGTCATGCTGATACCTTTTTGGAGAATTCTTTCCCACAGAAAAAAATAAAGCTTGGGTTATCAATAGGTACTCAGGTCTCTCTTATGGCAATAAAATCTTCTGTCATATAAACTGAGTCTGTAGGAAAGTTTAAAAATGAGACTAGGTTGTATTTAGGAAGCTCCGGAGAAGGTGGCATAGTAAGGCACAGATGGTATGAAGGGAGAAATGGGGAAAATGAGGAACTCAATACAAGGTGAGAAGTAATTGGAAGTAAATAACAATAAGGGTGTTTGAAATAAGACACATGGAATGTATTTTATAAGCATATATAAGTGTGTGTGTGTGTGTGTGTGTGTGTGTACTGTGTTTGTATGTAGTTTCATCGGTGTTATTCCTCACAGGCTGATAATGTTACTACACAAAAGCCATAGATTGTCTAAGAAAAACTCAATGTTCTTGGCATGGAAAATGTCCATTTGTGGGCAAAGGAGACCTAGAGACACACAATACAATATAGACCACTGCTGCTGCCCTTAGTTGTTGCCAAGATTTGAAGAGAAGACCCTATTAGAGAAAATGTCATATACTTTAAACTCTGGACTTGAAAGAGTATAGCTGGAGTTCATATTCAGTCTTACTACTCTGAAGACTAGCTGACATAGTATCAGAAGGTGGTATAAACATTCTGAAGGGAAAACAGGACTCAATAGTCATTCCCAGTGGTGTCGCACATGACCACAATAATAACCAGAATGGCAAAGTATTCCCAGTTTTCTTGTACAATCACTATGTAGCATGCCTGGAAAAGCAAATATAAAGTAAATTTTCCCCATTTAAGTTTCCTGTAATTTTTTTAATGTGCAAGAAAAGAAGAAATCTATCAAAAATGTCACATATCTCTCTTCTTCAGTAATTTGAGCATCAAAATGAACTAAATTAAAGGAATTGTTAGTACACATTGAGTTATGAAGCTTTTTATAGCCTTGTTGATGAGTGAATGTGGAAGCCTTTCCTTTCAAAGTCAAGTAAAAAGTATGTGTAATTGTGAGAACATTGGATCCTTCTGCAGCTGTTCTCAGCTGATATGATCCCATTGTTGACCAGTGGCTCCTAGCTCTCTTGGAGCTTTGAGAATAGAAATGGCAGCTCATTGCAGGGCTAACATGAATCATTTACTTTCAGAATGTAGACTGATATATAGTTTGGTGCTCCTTAAGTGGTGTAGGCTCTCAAGGAGTCTTTGGGCATGCAAACAACCACTGCTCTTGGGATTATGGTATTATACAGGAGCTCTCAGAAGTAGCATGCTGTACTGTATGACAGAGATAGGTACACTTCTGTTATTCTTCCAATAAGATAATAAAAAAAGACAATGTAAGTAAAGAGCTCTAAATACATGAGTTCAAAATATAGATAATTTCTCAACAATGCAAAATATAAGGATACAACATGAATTGCAAGGGGATTCATGAATCGAAAGGAACAAGGGCAGCTGCATAATGAGCCAGCTTGTCAGAAAGATACAAAGGCAGGCAGATTTCTGAGTTCAATGTCAGCCTGGGACACAGCAATGTTAGGTCCAAGTGTGGTAGAAATGGTAATTTCAGGGCAGAGTCATAATCATCTATGAAATGAAAACTTAAGGCTTCTTTTGAAAGTAGGTTGGATGGTGTTTTGCTGGGGCAAACACATGAAGAATGTTTAGCTGAAGTGGACACAGGTGTTAAACTAAGGCAGACTCCTAAGGGAACTTTTTGCTGAACCAGACACAGGAGAGAGGATGTTCTACTAAAGCAAGCATGTGAAGGAACACATGATGAAGGATTCTTTACTAACAGCATGCATGTATTGGTCCGCCTTATGTTTCATAGTTGAGCTGCACTTGCCAAGACTACATAGAGAGAAACACACCAAAAAAACTTCTGGTGATGTGCTGCAGTTTCTTGCTGCTTCCAGGACTCGGGCTGATTGGCAGAATAATGTCAGCTGAAACAGACACATATGCTTAGGCAAGACACATGAAGAGCATGATGCAAACAGAACTCAACTGACAGTGATAAAGGCTGTGCTAAGCTTGCGTAGAGAACTAGCTGCAATGCTTCTTGGTCTTGTATCTTCACTTCCTTGAGAGAGGCAGAGCTGAGAACTCTTCCAGGCATCACTCCCGGTCCCTCTAACGGACTCATGCAGAAGCTGAAGCCTGGCTGTCTTTGCTAGGTAGTGCCACCACTGCTGATTCGTGTTTGTTTTCCTGACTATAACGAACGGTTTATCTGTGAAGTGTTTGGGAGTGGATCAAGCTGCCGCTGCTAACCTTTGAACTGAACTTCAGATTTCCAGACAACACTGACAATCTGTCCACTTCTCCTGTATCCTTTCATTTCCACTACCTCTGCTAGGTAGTAGGATAAAAGGGAAATTAAAACATTTAAGAAACATCATTGAAAATAGGACTTGAAAAAAATAAATTTACATAGCTAGCTTATCATCTGTGCTTAACAAAGGCACCCAGATCTCTGATGGGTTTTTTTTTTTTTGTTTTTATGTTTGTTTACAATGTTAAGAAAAAAGTGTATACTTGCTATATAGCTCTAGCTGCATATGTAGCAGAGGATGACCTTGTCAGACAACAGTGGGAGGAGAGGCCCTTGGTCCTGTGAAGGCTTAATGCTCCAGTGTAGGGGAATGCTAGAGGGGTGAGGCAGGAGTTGGTGGGTAGGGGAGCACCCTCATAGAAGAAGGGGGAGAGAGGATGAGAATGGGGGATGCCAGAGGGGAAAGCAGGAAAGGGGATAATATTTCAAATGTAAATAAAGGAAATATCTATATTAGAAATTTTCTATAATATAATACCTATATTAGAAGAGTTGAAATGTAAATAGAAAATATATATTTAAAAAATAAATAATAAAAAAGAATTGGAATAAATGAATGGATTGGTATGTAAAATAAGACTGGGCCTGTATTCTGCAGATGAGCTATCCAGAGAAATTTTTAGGTTAAAAAAGGGGAATGATTTGAAGAATAGACAAACACAGAGACACATACAGACCAGGTGCAAATATACAGACAGACAGACGGACAGACAGACAGACAGACAGACAGAGACAGAGAGAGAGAGAGAGAGAGACAGACAGAGACAGAGACAGAGACAGAGACAGAGACAGAGACAGACAGACAGACACAAGCAAGCAGGACATGGACAGAGAAATCTCTTAGAACAGCAAGGACTCAGAATATAGACAGAGATATCTCCGGAGTGAAATCAGAACATAGAGAGAAGCAGATTAGAAAAACTGTACCAAGTAGAATACAGATTGTCAGCTTGGATTCATGATTTGACTTAAAGTTGTTCTTTTTGAGGCTCCCAGACACCTCTTCTCTCAGAACCCCTCTCCATGCTAAGACTGGTCCTTGGCAAGTAACTTTACTTAAAAAAAAAATTCTGATAAAATCTTCCTGCCCCTTCTCTGCTTCTTCTTCTTCCTTTCTTTCCTCTCCCTTCTTCTCTTCCACAACACTCACTCCTCTCAACAGGATGCCTGTCCTCCTATTTAACCATAGCTGCCTTTGAGATCCTGAATCCTTCCTCAACCTCCTGAAACTGGGGTCATAGATGTGTGCTACTGTGTCTTGCAGAAAGTATACTTAGTAATACTCATAATGCAGCCCAGTTGGATGAATAAAACAAGAGGGATGCTTGGGGTGATTGGCACAAGCTTGCATGAAAACAAAAACCATTAATTGATGAAGCCCAGTGGGACCTACTCAACATGTCTGGCTGACACATCTGTTAAGAGCTGGATCAGGCTTTCCTGTGTATAGTACAGAGGAAGCATATAAACTCAGTTGTAACTACAACTTCATCTAGCACTTTGGGCACTCAATTTTCATTTTAAGGACTCTGTGTATTCATCTGATTTTAGGACGACATGGGTACACACTTACTTGCTTATGTTCTGACTTCATCAGAATTTCTTCCTTTGACCTCTATTTTATCTTCAGCAATGATCTATTTTGTTTTAGGCACTCCTGCAATAACTAGTCAGTTATGCTTCTATTATTTTTTTAATTTCTCTTTGAAGCCTTGTATAGGGAAACAATGTTTCTGGGTTTGTTGTGGTGGTGGTAGTGGTTTGTTGACCACTCATTGTCTTCTGGCTTTGGACTGCTATATTTGCATGCTCAAAATCAGCACCTGGGGAAGCAGAGACAGTTTAGGAAGCTTCTTGAGTTGTAGCTGAAGCCCTCTCCGCACCAGGCTGGGCTCACTCCTGTTCACTTTCAGGCTTATTCCAGGCTTTCTTTAAATGGTTGGCTTTCATTCTTTAAAGGGTCCCAGCAACACCTCATTTAATTTCTATCAGAAAAGCATCTGTCTGTGCTTTCACCTTTTATCTCTTTGAAAACCCTGCACAGTTTCCATTTGACCAAAGCCACAGGAGATCAATTATCCAAGAATCATTGCGTTCTGAGAATCCTTAAAGGAAAACACTCCCCTTCTCAGATGAGTTAGCAAAAATAGTAGGTTCCCTATTCACTCCACAGAGCACTAAACATGTCAAATTGAACTCTATTTATTACAAGCATTGGAGTGTATTATTTCACCTACAGACTTGACAGGGCCTGTGCTCATGAAGCTAGTGTCAGCATTTGGCTACACTCTCCTTAGACACAATGTCATGTTGCTTCTGTGGCCAGCCACTGGTGGAGTTCAATTCATCCTGCTCACAGGGCTTCACGCATCCTATTAAAGGTGGCAGGGTCACATACTGTGATATACATTCAACTTTTGTTAAAATGAAAATTATTTGATCTGTTATAGTCCAGACAAAAAACTTATAGACCACACCATCCTATGAGGCCAAATTAGAGTCTTTATTAGCTAGCTAAGAACTTTCAGTGCTAACATTTAGGGATACATTGTATATGAAGACAAGAACTCCATAATAGATCACTGTCCAGGATAGGTCAGAGAAACCTGGTATCATCTGTTTTGTCTAGACACTCAACACATAATTTGGTTATGCTTTTGGGTCATGGTCTAGGTATGGAAAATCCCAAATGTGCTTCCAAGCTCAGATGTGACTCTTCAGGGTTTAAGAATGCAAAAGAGCATGAGCAGACATGAAATGAACCTTAATAACTCAGGAAAGCTGGCATTGCCTTGAAACTTCAGAGCAAGTAAGTGTTGAGATGGTACTTGAGAATACATATTATTTATGCTAATAGAATTTATGATTTATAGCTCATCTCATTACTTCTCTTACCTCATTTAATTAGTGTCGTTGGGGATTTAAGGAAGGTTCCCACATCTGTGCTCAATAGAGCAGACCATCCAACTAACTGAAAAGTTCCAGGAGACAGACTAGAAAGAAGCAAGATTTGAGCCTTGCTTTCTCAGATTTCTTGAGCCTTGCTTTCTCAGATTTCTTGCTTGGAGAGAGAGAGACTATATAGAAACATATATATATATATATATATATATATATATATATACATACATATTAACTTTACAGAAGGAGAGAAATAAATTTGGGCCATAAAAGTTAGACATTACAAAATTAGACTCTTGGAATATCAAAATCTTGACAAATGTCTGTAAATTTGAAAATATCAATAAACTCTATAAATAAGTGTCTACTCTTCTTAAAATAGAACAAAACTGAGGACAGACTAAGGGAGAGGTGATTTTGTTTTCAAGATAATTCAATGGAAATTAGGATGGATAATAAATGGAGAGCTCTTTAATAATTTCTTAGGGAACACCACAGAAACTGTATTATAACTAATAAGATGCACTCGTTCTCAAACAAAACACTTAGCTAATAAAAAGGTTCACAGAATTGAATTGCAGTGTCCTTTTTATGGCTTCTTTTTATTGAATCAGAAAATTTTAAATAGTCATCCCAGGATCAGTTGCAATTCGAGTTCATGAGGTATAGCATTGGTTTCAGTTTCATGGCAAGACTGCTAGGCTGAGGATTTACATTTAGAAGTGTAATAGAAATTATTTAAAGTCATAGACCTGGTTATACTCACCATGCAAGCCTGGGAATTGAAGGGCCTAAGGCTTGAGCAATATAATGCCTTAGTGTTAACAGATAGAGCAAAATTATAAAAAAGGCAACCAAGAAGCCATAACTATTGTCAACACAAGACCCTTCTGTGAAAGCTGACACAGTAAGGGATTCTGAACCAGAGAATGGGAGTCTGAACCAGAGGCTGTCTGGAGACTGCCCTACCTGGGAATCCATCCCATGTGCAGTCACTAAATGGAGACACTGTTGTGGATGCCAGGAAGTGCATGCTGACCAGAGCCTGCTATACCTGTCTCCTGAGAGGCTCTGTCAGAGGTGGATTCTCACAGCTAACCATTGAACTGATGGTTGGGTCCCCAATGGAGGAGGTAGAGAGAAGACTGAAGGAGCTGAAGGGGCTTGTGGCCCCATTGTAAAATCGACAATACCAACCATCCAGAGCTCCCTGGGTCTAAACTGCCAGCCTGGGAACACGCTTGGAGGGACCCACGGCTCCAGCTGAATATGAAGTGGAGGATAGCCTTGTCAGGCATCAGTGAGAAAGGAAGACCATGTTCCTATGAAGGCTGGATGCCCCAGTGTGGGGGAATTCGAGGGTGGGGACGGAGGAGTGAGTTGATGGGTGAGGGCACACTCTCATGGAAGTAACAGAAGGGGGGACATGAGATAATGGGTTTCTGGGGGGGATGGGAAAAGGGGATAACATCTGAAGTATAAATAAACAAAATATCCAATAAAAATAAAATAAAAAGTGTGTGGAAGAAGAGTGAGGACGTCACTGATGACGTTAGGAAAATGGTGTTGGAGAAGTAGAAGGAATCAAAGCCGGGATGGACTAGTTTTATGAAAGCAAAACACAATCAAGAGTGGGACTAGAAACAAGAAAGGGGGGTTACAAGCCTTTCCAGAGTTTACTGAGAAAGACACAAGGGAAAAAAGACATCTGCTGTGCAAAAAAAAAAAAAAAAAAAAAAAAAAGAATCCTGAATGAATGTGTGGAACACACATTTAATCCTAGTGCTCAGAAAACAGAGGCAGCAGACCTCAGTGAGTTCAAGGCCTCTTGGTTTGCACAGTGAATTCTATGTTGGCCAGGGCAACATAGTGAGACCTTGTCTTCAAATCAACAATATGAAAGTTTTTCTAAGATTAGAATAATACATTTAAATGATGGTAATGATTCAATGGGAAGCAAAACTCATTGATGAAAAAGAGAGGCGGGAACTGCTGACATGGTGGACAAAAGCTGGTCAGAGGAAATGCAGATGGTACAAGGATGGGCTCGAGCAGACCCTAATAGTGTAGCATAGTGGTTATACTCAGTGGAGGGACCCAGTGGGGAAACAAGTTGGATGGTAGATGCACTCTGATTGTTCCAGTTTGTTGCTGTAGTGAAAAGAAATAACAAACTGAAAATGAGAATTGGAAAGACATCCCCCCCGTTTGTGTATGCCATCTCTTTCTGTGTGTCTCTGTTTCTCTCTCTCTCTCTCTCTCTCTCTCTCTCTCTCTCTCTCTCTCTCT
>NW_021605171.1:5938172-5942655 GCF_004785775.1 Grammomys surdaster | reverse complement strand
TCTCTCTCTCTCTCTCTCTCTCTCTCTCTCTCTCTCTCTCTCTCTCTCTGTGTGTGTGTGTGTGTACCTATGCATGTTTATGAAGGCAGGCAGAATATCATTGATTTAAGGGCCTAGGGCCCACAGCAAGTTTTGTTTTGTTCAGGAATTTTAGTGGAAATCAATCAGTCTAGTGGTGTTTGTTCCAGCTACATTTTATTTTCTGAATTCAAAAGTGAGTCATGATGTTGAAAAACAAGTGAGTTGATGAAGGGAATGTCTGATAGGGATAGTGGTGATATAAAGGAGAAAGAGAGAGAGAGAGAGAGAGAGAGAGGGAGGGAGGGAGGGAGGGAGGGAGGGAGGGAGAGAGAGGGGAGATTGGTTTATTGAGACATTGAGGCAGAGTTTGTCTGTGTAACCTTGGCAGTCCTGGAACTTTATCTGTAGACCAAGTTGGCCTGGAACTCATAAAGATTTACCTGCCTCTCAAGTGCTGAGATTAAAGGCATATGCCACCATAGGCCAGGCATTTTGGTTCAATACAATCTCTTTTAACAAAATGTGTTTCGTTAGTTTCCTTTGTACTTTCTATCATTCCTGCTTACTGGCTACCATGAGGTCTGTCTTGTGCAGATCATATAGAATTTACTGACGGGATGACACTAATGGTTCACTGCTTCCTACTTCTTGTATAACAACGTGTATATGACCATACCAGGAAAGGATGGACACACTGCCTCAAACCTAAGCTGAAACTGTAAATGTTTATTTTCCAGGGAATTCTTGAATTTGAAAAATTAGATGGTGGTGATAATACCACTGGGTCCTGTGTGCCGCATTGTAGTTTGTTTTTTACCAGAGACTTTAACGGTCTCACTAACCTCATTCTGTCACCATCATCATTGTCATTGACACTTTTCAGAAGAGGATACTAAAGCACAGAGACTTCAAAAGAACCTTGTAAAACCATACGGACAAGGAAAATTTGAAGATGGGATTGTAGCCCAGGCAATCTGACTAAGACATAGCTATTCAACTCCATGAACAGGCTTCCAGTGGTCCCCTTCAGGTCCCAGCTCACAGATCAAACACATCTATCCAGGTTTTGTTTCTAAATTTACTTCCGTGCTCTACAAGGCTGCTTCTCAGTAGAAATGTGAGAGTATGCATGTAAGAGCTTTTCCATTCTTATAACGTACTGTGTACACATGTAGTGCTTCCCCAGGTGTACTGATTTATCTAATCAAGTCAGGCTAGAGACACTTCATTATATTTTGTGTGACTCTTATAGTTTACTAAATTGACATAGAAGTATTTAGTGTTTCTAAATAGCCACATTTTTGAGACTCATTATTAAATCAAAAGACTGACAAACCAGGATTTTGAGGAAGAAGCAGAAAAAAAAATTAAATCAGAAGATTTGAAAGCTGATTCATTTTCTAAAGAGTTAAAAATGATGTCTAAATCAAAATAATTAAGAATCTGATTATTATGGATGAAAAGTAATTATGTTTTCTGTTTTTGCACAAAGAAAGCTATCACTGACTTGAAATCCTTTCTACATCCTAAGGCTAGCCTGTCACTGTGATTACTGGCGTCCATTTCCATCCTGCAGAAGTATGTATTGGATAACATGTACTCCTGAGAAAATGGGTTTGTTCAAGCTTTCCTTCCAGATCTGGGTCAGCTCTCTAAAGGATTCAGGCCCCCACACCTGGAGATGAATCTACAAAGTGATGGATGCACACATATCAAAAAGCTTCTGGGAAAGTCTTTGAGAAGGTCAACCCTCCCACTTGCTATTCACTGAAGGATAAATGAAGGAAGACAGCCACCCACTCTTTCACCTGGTTAAGGATACATACAGCTGTGGAAGAAGAAAACGAATGTGAAGATGGTAGGTTTTTGAAGCAGAAATAACAATTTACCAATATAAGCAGTAATCACATGAACAAGAAACTGAGGGGGAAACGATTGCCTTTAGAAGTTTGAGAGCTGCTCCTGAGCTAAAGGCCTAATCTTGCTAAGAACTCCTCAATCAGCTCAATGGAAAATTGGATTACAGTGTGACCGAGGGTCAGATGGCTTGAAAAATATTCTTTAGGACATGCAGTTAAATAAAAATCAATCCAACAAATTCAATTCTTCCTTGATATGCAATATAATTTTTTCACAGGCACTACCTTCACTTTCCCTAACATAAATGATGATTACTTAGTACTGAAGAAGAAAGGTACTTTGGAGAGTGATATTACCCTTCTCTTCTCAGCAATCACATAAAACATGATATATTGGTTGCTTTCCTTGCTTGGCTGGCTCTCTTTCAAGTGTATGCTTTTAGAATTTCAATCCCTATTAACAGATGGTGATTATTGTAGCTGTTTGCCTTTTCATACTAATTAGCATGCCTCAGGGAAAGCTGGTCCCTTCCCTGGACAAAAGTCTTTTTAACCCAATTATGGGTATAGAATAATTGTGATTGAGTAAGCCAGTTCTGCCAATTCTATTGCTTATTGACAAATGACTCATTAAGAGATGCCATGTGACCAAATTCAGACCAGTGGAAAGCAGGAGACAGTTAAGCAATTAGAATGAGTTTCTAGATCTTAAGAGATGTCAGAGACTATCTGAAAGTACATACCCCTTACTTCACCTGTCTCAGCTCATGGTGTTGGTAACCCTGTGACTATCCTGATAGCAAAAAGAAAATCAAAACCAAGAGAACATCTAGCATGATGGAAAGTGAAAAGTGGAATATAAAACTTCAAGTATTGAGTTATTCTATACTGATGCTGACCTTTTCATTTGGTAACCTGTGGCTTTCAGGAAAAGCATTATCCTTTTGTAGGGCAAATCCAATTAGGCTTTTTATGTGATGGTCTTTCTCTTTCATATGTATGTATGTATATATGTATGAATGCATGTATGTATGCATGTATGTATGTATGTATTCATATATATGTGTATATACATATATGTATGTATATATGTGACATACATTACATATATATCATATCATATCATATCATATCATATCATATCATATCATATAAATCAGTAGGGCTCCATATGGCTTTTGCAAACATTCTTAATGTTAGTTGTCCATCTCTTCCTTTTTCCTGTATCACACCTTCCAAACCCTCCTTCCACTTAAATTTCTATCTCACTGGAATGCCTAACAGAACTTGATGGTAGAATCCTATTGATGGTAGAATCCTATTGCTGAATACATCAGGTATTTTGGTCACAGGACATAGAGAAAATGAGTTTATCCTAACCAGAAAGCTTATTTCCTGCTGTCAAACTTCCAGATAACAGAAGATGCTATGGACACCACCAGTGAAATATTCATCAGTAGTATTGCCCATTTGTAAATGATGTATCAATGCACATTAGTCATGATGTCCTTAGCAAAGTTATGTCCATGGGTGCAGTAGTTTCACTAAAGTTACTGAGATAATCAACAGCTTTGAGAGCAGATTTAACACCAGTTCCACAAGAATAAATGCATACATGGTACTGTAAATCTGACCAAGAATCTACTATTAGGGATCTCATTTGCCCCAGGAGTGAACCTGATTCTAATTTTAGAAATAGATATATTATTAACTTGCCTTCTGAATTCATTTATATACCCATAGTTTAGAGCAGCTCTCAGACTTCATCACAGAAATTTATTTGTGCAGTGAGCATTGTATCAATGCAAATTGCAACTGGTTGAATCACAGAGAATAAATGTGTATGGAGTTCTTAACCACAGTTGGGACATGTATAAAACACACACACACACACACACACACACACACACACACACACATTGTTCATAGAACATAGAGGAAGAAGACATAGAAAAACTGTAAGAGCCAGAAATCTAGGAGGACTGGAGTGAAACAAAATCTTTGGAACATTATAAGACCAGTGCATTCATGAACTCACATCAGGTCTGACTACCTACAAAGATGAAGATAGTCCATATTCTAGTTTGGAAATGGTAGATGCTTAGGAGCTCCAATGTTTAGCTAATGAGCTTGTGACATTTGATGGCTTTTAGGGTAGAGAGAGTCAATTTGCCTCAAGGATGTGGCCCCTGGCAGGTTGATCATGTTCCAGTGTATGGACCTGTTCACATTAAATTTATGGGCATCGCCAATTTAGACCCTATGGGTTACTAGTAACAAAGTACACAAAGTCATGAGTGGGTGGATATAGAGGTGGGGGAAAATAGGAAGAGTTAGGAGAGTAAGTTGGATTTGTTTGATAAAAATACATTATATGCATAAGCATATGGCTAGTTTGCTTGCTTGGATGCATATGATCCATGTACAGGTATTGCCCATGAACACCAGAAGAAATCATAAGAACCCCTGAAAGTGGGGTTACATCTAGTTGTGAGCTGTCATGTGGAGTGGAATTAGGATACAAACCAGGTCTTCTATAATAGCAGTAAGCATTCTCTCTCTCTCTCTCTCTCTCTCTCTCTCTCTCTCTCTCTCTCTCTCTC
>NW_021605171.1:5875742-5938162 GCF_004785775.1 Grammomys surdaster | reverse complement strand
CTCTCTCTCTCTCTCTCTCTCTCTCTCTCTCTCTCTCTCTCTCTCTCAAAGTAACTAATTTTCCTATTGGCTATTTTATTTATTTACATTTCAATCCATAATTGCTCCTGAAAAAATGAAATGCAGGGAAAATGAGTGGAACAAAGAGACTGAAGAAAAGGTCATCCAGTGACTGCCCCACGTAGGGAAACATCCCATCTGCAGACACCAAACCCAGACACTATTGTTGATTCCAAGAAGCACTTGCTGACAGGAAACTGTCCAGTGAGAGGCTCTTCCAGAGCCTGACCAATACACATACAGATACACGAAATCAACCATTGGATTGTGCACAGGGACCCCAATGGAGGAGTTAGAGAAAAAACTGAAGGAGCTGAAGGGATTTGGAACTCCATAGGAAGAACAATACCAACCAACCAGACCCCTCAAAGTAGTAAGCATTCTTAATTAAGCCCTGAGCCATCTTTCCAGCCACAGAATAGGAAATTGCAAAAGAGCCATCTTTCCAGCCACAGAATAGGAAATTGCAAAAAGAAGAGATTAGTTTTCAACTGATTTCAAAGAAGCCATGATTATTCCTAAATATCCAGAATACACATCTCTCCAGAAATATAGTAAGAGAGAAAGGCAGTTGTAGTTATAGGCAAAAAAAAGAAGAAAAGCTATTTCATGGGTTAACAAGAAAAATATTAAAGAAAACTGTCAGGAGCCATAATGGAACAAGCTAATAACTAGGAAGTGATCATCCTGAAAAGGCCTGCCTTGGATTTTTTATAATCTGCGACAGGTGAATCCTTATACAGCATGGCTGTAAGGAACTCATTTTTGGAAAGATTCCTGCTATTAATATGCTTTTCTTATCATTATTAAACATATATAACAATCACTAAGCAATAGCACATCCCTTTGGAGCAGATCTCTCCAGATCCACAAAGATGTACTGTCTTGTAGTGATGCTATATAGACAAATATATGACTCTTAAATCTTAATGATGATCCTGTAAGAATTCCTAAAATTATATCAATAATTATTAAGCTCTTTTATAAGAGGACTGCTATTAGGTCCTTTTCTGATAGTCAAAACTGTGATAAGAGCTCTGCCAGTCTCCTAAGTGTCACCAGTTAATTGCTCTTAGATAGTAACCAGACTTTCTCCTACTCAGAGCACATTCCAAGAAGTTGTAAAACAATTAACCAAAGGTCACCAAAAGGGAACTAACAATTTATTGTAGGTGCTAGGACAGAAGATAAAATATTGACTGGGTTTATCTATATAAAATTTCACTAATAACTTATAGTTTTAAACCTTCAGTTAACCTGTGGAGCTGCGACAGATAATGGATGTTTATCCAGATAATTACTCTTAGTGGATTTGCATGTAAATATTTTCTGTTGTAAACTTCTATTTCAACTTATGATTTGATTTTTAGTGAGAACTTGTGTTGAACTTTGTAACATGTGATCATATATTCTGAAAGATGTATAAGTACTGAGGACAAAGAGATGAGAGGCAGATAGAATAGAGAAAGAAAATAGAATTTTTTCCCTTTCCCCAGTTAGAGTAGATTTTTCCCTTTCCCCATAGAATTCTTCCACTTTTCCCCATAGATACTTTTCATAGGAAAATTTTTACAACTTAGTAATAAATGTTATAACTACTTTTGTAAGTGTCCTTTTCTTCCTGTGACTTCAAATTAGCAGGATGAAAGTTAGAGCCCAGCAGTTCCTGCTGAGGTAGAACAAAGGCCACATTGCCTAAGCCACCCCTGTTAGGCTACAGGTGTTATTCACCTAAGCCAGCAGTCTCTTACCCTCAGAAGGAGCAAGAAATTTTTAGGACTCTTTAGAAGCTACCCGCTTTTCAGTACAGACCAGAGAGCC
The DNA here is from genome assembly GCF_004785775.1 of Grammomys surdaster. Classification (NCBI taxonomy): domain Eukaryota; kingdom Metazoa; phylum Chordata; class Mammalia; order Rodentia; family Muridae; genus Grammomys; species Grammomys surdaster. The sequence continues at coordinate 5,936,281 of NW_021605171.1, read as the reverse complement.
AGAAAGTCCTGAGACCCTCAGACTTTAAAGCCATCACCAGAGTCCTACCCTACTACTACTCTCTCAGGGCCAGGAGATTCTCAGCAGAAAACAATGATTTTCAAAACAGATGGTGGTGGTGACTGGTGAGGAAGGGAAGAAATAACTTTACAGAAATCATCTGGCTAATGCTTAGAACTTGAAAGGAACAAAACACATGTGGGTGCTCATCAAATAATTTTTTTAAACAAGACACAGTGACATTGGGTCACAAGCAGCACACCTCTAGGCAACTTAAGGAAGGAAGGGTTTTTTGGGGACTTATACTTCCAGAAGAATTGGAATCCATCACTATCTTGGTGGGGAGTAAGTCAACAAGAAGGCAGGCATGGCACTGAAGCTGAGAGTTCAAAACTCAGTCCAGAAACAGAACGTCTAGATAGCATTAGGGATGGGAGGAGGCATTTGAAGCCTCAAAGCCCACTCTCTTGATACTCCTCCTCCAAAAAGATCAAACCTTCTAATTTTTCCCAAGCAGCTCCATCAACTGAGGACTGTGGATTCAAACATATGCATTTATGTGGGCCATTCTCATTCAAACTACCACAAGCTGTTTTACAGTGACTCCTTTACAAGTCTTACAAGCCTTAGAGAGTTCTATCTGAGTGTGCTTGCTCACTTGAACATGAAGTCTCTTCTGACCTGGCCCACAGGTCAGTCAACAGGATCTGCAAGAGAGAGTGGGGATGGAGGGGCAAGAGATGCAAAGAATGGAGACAAGACAAAGTTTTCTGATCAAAGCTCGTTTATTGAAAGAGTATCATGGGTATATAAGCACAAGCAGGGGAGTGCAGCTGGAGACACTTTACCACGAGTGCCTTGCAGCTGGGGACACTAAACAACAAGTCCAGGATATGTCTGAGAAAAACAAGATGTTTATCAGAGTGTGCTCAGCTGTTGCAGGCTGCTTGCAAAAGCATCATGCTGGACAAATGAGTCTCTTGTCAGGATGGAAGAGTATCAACCTTCAAATATATGGCCCAAGATGGCTGCAAAGATGATAGCTACTTTCTGCTAGGAGTTGGCTCCCAACATCTTCAACTGAAAACACCTTTAATTCTCCATTTTACTAAATCTTTACAATCTTTACCATTGTTTTGAGTTCCAGATGATTAGAGGCTAGTGGTAGGTGCAAGTAGAATGTGGCGTGTCTGGGAAGTGTAGAGTGTCTCTACTTCTCACAACTGGCAGATTGGATGTAATTAGGATCATTTGCATAAGGTAGAACAGAACGCCCAGTGAAGAGGACTCAAGTCTGATAGAAATTTGCCCCTTAGTTATATAATCTTGATAAACTCAGGAAACAATACAAGCTTCAGAAAATTATCCTGTAAAAATAAAAAATATTCCTCTACATATTAGAGCCTACAGGCAAACACAGATCTCCTACGAGGCTTCTGATAACCAGCTTCCAGCTGTAGGTTACAAAGGCAGTCATTTCTACAACTTTGGATCAAAAAAGAGTGATTAGATGACACTGTTTTACCATGGTCATTATTTTCTATTAAAACAATGGAAGCAACAGCAGCAACAACAACAACAAAAAGAAAGGACATGGGGCTCAGTCATGCCAACTTTTTGAAAATGCTTCTCCAAATAGCATCTGACTCTGCTAAGGACAGCATTGCCCAATTGCTTGGGTCTCGTGTAAATGAGTCTGACTACTTGCCACGTAGGAAAAGGAAGAAATCTGCTAATATTGGTCAACATTTTCAGAGTATTTAAAACTTGATGTAATAGGTCAATGGTGCCTAAATGACTTGATTTTTTCCTGGATAACTGGATATCTGTCCATAAAAGTGAGAGATATAGACAGTAGTAACAAAGCATGGGAATCAAATCATCTCCCATCCTCTGATTCAGCTACATCAGGTCTCATTTGAAAACCGACAACACAGAGAGGAACACTTTGCCCTTGTTGTGTTGGTTAGGCTCATTACTCAATTTGAGCAATAGCTTTAAGAGAAAGCTGTTCAAAGGAGAGAGAGGTGATCAAGCTGTGAGACATGCTTCTTGAGACTTTCAGAGGTAAGTCCAGAGCAGGTCAAAATTCTCCAGAATTTGGCAGAGCATTGGTAAAACAATCATTATAAAGATACATATAGTTTTCTCATTACATGTAGAAATTTGTCAGAGATTTGATGCATTATTACTATCTACTAAGTCTTAAGAGATGAGGGTAACACTCTAACTATAGTTTTCTCACTACTTTGGTACCATAAAAGGCATCATATCCCTCGTCTATGATTCATACCCTATTTTCAGGCTGGTTTATAGCTCCAAATGTCAATCAGCCTTGATTGTGCAGGCATCTCCTCCAGGTCCCCCAGAAAAGAAGTATTGATTCTGGGTTAAATGCTAACTCCCAAAGGCAAAACCCTAGGTTCACATAGATATGTCATGGTGGAAAACAGCTAGTTTTAACTGTCCTTGAAAGAAATGTTTGAAAATTGGCTCTAAAATTTCATCTGCCAGATGGTCTGCCTTAAGCAGTCCTGCTGAGCAGGTCTATTAGAAGCCTAAATATGCCTGCAGTCTACATGTGAGTTCCCTGGGTTGACAATAAATATTTAACAAATTGCTGGTGTGTCAAAAAAACAAAACTGCACCTTGTGTCCATGTAGGATGCTTTATGATTACATCTGCTTCCTACTTCTCATAGTTTATGAATACATCTGCTTTCTACTTCTCGTCCAGTTGTTTTTATACAGTAGAGATGAAGTACTTGTGTTGCCAAGAACTCACAGTATCTTGTGCCATCTACTTAAGTCATATAGTCTTAGGAAACCACAACGTGGTCCCAGGAAGGAAGAAGGAGGAGGGGAGTGAAAAAGGAAAGGAGGGAGGGAGAGCATTTATGTTTCTAACACAAGTTCCTCAAAGGTGAGACGCATTACAATGTGTGGCACTATGAACGACTACAGTCACCGATTCATGCAAATATTGGTCCAATCTATCCTAAGTACTAAGACTATAAAAATGATCATGATGATCATAATAATGTTTATATTAATAAGAAAGCAAATACTATCATTTCTCCTGGCATCTTACCTTACTTCTTTTCAAATTCTTGGAGTGGAATACAACTCCACTTTATAGATATAAACTTTTGAGCTCAAAAGCAGTAACATATTTGCTGCCCTAATAAAGAAAACATAAGATAAAATTATGGTCTCTAATCTGGTCATGGTGTCACACACATGTTGAGAGATGCAGATAAGAGGTTCATGTGTTCAAGGCTGGCTTCTGTGACATAGACTGTTTAAGGGCAGTCATGGCTACTTGAGACTTTGTCTCAAAAACAAACAAAAACCTGCCATCTAAACTTGAACATTTAGAGTTTCTGTATTTATCTATTCACTAATAAGAATTCAATTATATTGTTGTTATAGAAAATTTTAATCCCTACTAGGGCTTTCTACTCCACCTTGACATTTATTTTCCAGATAAAAGTTACACACAAAGTTTATATTTACAATAAGCCTTAAACAGCACAAGATCTGGGCAGATACCTACCCTATATTCGAATCTACATTCTTATTGATAGCCCCAAGTTATTATGTAGTACGTTTCATCTGGGCTGCTCTTAACTCCAGTTGGCCAGCCCTCAGGACCATGTTTTCTTAATTACTAACCCATGGTAGATTCTCCTTCCTCCTCCTGCACCTTCTTCTTCTCCCTCACAGTTCTCCACTGTCTCAAAGCCCAGGAAACCTAAACACCACCTATGTCTCTTCTGTCCAGCTATTGGCTGTTGATGTCCTTATTTACCAATCAGAATTAACTTGGGAGCAAGGTCACAGATTTATATGAAGACATCAGGTCTTGGGGTCCTTCACTTAGCATTACAGTAGATAGCAAGACCAAAATTCAACATATGAAGGACACCTGCATTTTAGATTGATTAACAATATGATTAATGCTGACAGACTGAATCAAACAGGTCATATTTAGGGAGAAGGATGGAAAGATAAATACAAATAAATGTAGACACACAAGTCAAGGAAGGGACAAAAAGGGAAGGGACAAGGTGGAAATTGAACTATTGATTCAGGGTAGCACTATAACTATTAATTAGATTTTCCTGAAAGTGTTGAATGTCAGTGCTCCTCCTTTATCAAGGTCATTCAAGACAACAGGGAGCTTTCTGATTGCTCAGTTATAATCCCAAAGGTGGAGCTGGAACAAGTATAATAATGTATTTACTTTAATACTCCCCAAAACAAGTAAGACCTAAGAACAATTGTTCATGTTCACTTTAGTTTAATGAAATTAAATGTTTACTTATATTTATGTAGTTAGCAAGTCCATAATTGAGCTGTGAATCCAGTGTGGATGCCAAAACCATATTTTGTCTTGCTTTGAGTGGGAAAAGGAGGACACTTGTACATGTGTCTGTGATGATGTATCTTGAGTCAAATTGAAACTTTACATGGAGACAACAAATTATATTTTCAAATTACACATTTCTGAATTTATGTGATGTATAGAGAAACTTGAGTGTCCAAAAGCAGTGTTCTGTCCATGAAGCTAACAACAGTGTAAACTCACATTTACTGAACACCTGTTGTATCCTAGACATCTGGCTGCTCTAATGCATCTTAAAAAAAATAATCATCAAGAGTCATTTTTACCTTTGCCCACAATAAAACATCTTTTGATTACCTACGGTGTTCTCATAAAAGCATTCTAAAGAGTCTTAAAGTAGTTCAGTATACAATTGTGAAGATAAATGAGGAAAAAAAAGTTACAAAAAAAAAGAAAAGTCATTTTGAGAAATTTAGACGCTATCTAAAAGTCTTTAAAAAAATAATTCCCTTAAAAATAGTTTTGGAACCTGCGATAAGATCGAGATTCATTTTGAAACCTGAATGTCGCTCACACACACAGCTATGCAACTATGACTTTCATGTTTCAGAGGCAGGACAAGTTGCCATAGCTTTCAGTATTATTTTAATTTATACAGTCTGTCCCTACCAAAATTTATATTGAAGCTTAAGTGGAGTGCTAAAGACAGTAGGAAGTCTTTTTGAACTCAAAGTTGAAGATTATAAAATTATTTATTTACAGTTTATCAATACACTTTTCTTCTTTATGAGAGTTAAAACATTCCATTAAGGGGCTGGAGAAATGGCTCAGCAATTAAGAGTACCAGCTGCTCTTCCAAAGGTCCTCAGTTCAATTCTTAGCAACCACTAGGTGGCTCACAACTATCTGTAATGGGATCTGATACTCTCTTCTGGTGTGTCTGAAGACAGCTACAGCATACTTATACACATAAAATCTTTTTTTTTTTTTTAATCCCATCAAGTAAGAAAGTAATTAAGATGGTTCAAAGACAGTGACACAAAATGGCTTGGCTTTAAAGGAACACTTTGTAAATGATTTTACTTTTTGTTCTTGACAAGTTAATGTAAGTGAAGGTCTTACCACTCCACATTTAAGGCCATACTTTTCACGTGGCTACTACTATTATTATTGTTGTTGTTGTTGTTGTTGTTTTCAGTTTTTTTACACTCCAATTTTTATTCCCCTCCAGGTCTACCTTCTGACTGTTCCACATCCCATACATTCTCCCTGCCCCCTGTCTCCATGGGGATGTCCCCACCTCCCCCCCACACACCCCACCAAATCTCTAAACTCCCTGGGGTCTCTAGTCTCTTGAGGGATAGGTGCACCTTCTCTGACTGAACCCAGAACCAGCAGTCCTCTGCTGTATATGTGTTGGGGGCCTCATATCAGCTGGCTTATGCTGCCTGGTTGGTGGTTCAGTGTCTGAGAAATCTCAAGGGTCCAGGTTAAGTGAGACTGCTTGTCCTCCTACAGGGTTGCCCTCCTCCTCAGCTTCTTCCAGCTTTTCCCTAATTCAACCACAGGGGTCACCAGCTTCTGTCCATTGGTTAGGTGTAAATATCTGCATCTGACTCTTTCAGCTTCTTGTTGGGTCTTTTAGAGGGCAGTCATTATAGGTCCCTTTTTGTGAGCACTCCATAGCCTCAGTAATAGTGTCAGGCCTTGGGGCCTCCCCGTGAACTGGATTCCATTTTGGGCCTGTCCCTGGACCTTCTTTTCCTCAGTATCTTCTCCCTTTCCATCCCTGCCATTCTTTCAGACAAGAAGAGTTCGTCAGAGTTTTGATTGTGGGATACCAACCCCATCCCTCACTTGATGCCCTGTCTTTCTGCTAGAGGTAAATTCTACAAGTTCCCTCTCCCCACTGTAGGGCATTTCATCTAGGGTCCCTCCCTTTGATTCCTAGTAGTCTCTCACCTCACAGGTATCTGGTACATTCTGGAGGGTCACTCCAACCTCCTACCTCCCAAGGTTGATTTTGGGCAATTTTTATCTCAGGGAAATATTGTTAAGATTGACAAATGCTGATATAATGCAAAAATAGCAACTAAGAGAGTAAGAAGAAAAATCACATTAGTGATGACTGAGTTGAAATGACAACACACTCTTTGAGAGAGAGAGAGAGAGAGAGAGAGAGAGCATGTGGCCATGTACATGCATAGGACATGCATAGGCTTTTTTCTGTGGCAGTGTTGAAGTTGGAACCCAAGGTTTTATTCCTGCTTGACAGGTACTCTCCCCCTGAGCTGCAGCTCCAGCCCTTGGAAATAATACGTATTCTTTGGATAAAAATAAGAAATCACACAAAAATACTGTTATTAAATACATAAAAAAATTTTATAGTAACTTCATAAATAAACATACATACATACATACATACATTCCTACATCATAATATATAAAAATAAAAATTTCATTGTTTTAAGTAGAATTGCTTACAGTGTATAAGTTGTATACCATGTCAGTAAGTGAGAAAGAGTATAAACAGCTTTTCTATGAGTACAGAATTCTAATGAGCTATAGGCATTTAACCCAATTTTACTGCTTTGATGTTTTTTCCTCTCTAACTTTTAAAATTACATGTAATATTATGGTGAAAATATTATACGTAAATATCATTTCACATAGCTATCTGTGCACATGTACAGATAGAGCATAATTTACTAAAAACAAAATTGTTAATCCAAAGAAATGTTAATGCCAGGAACTCACTGAAGACTTCCAAATGTTTAGGAGAACAGTGGCCAGTTGGCATTCCCCCAGAGCATGGATGCTCGCTCTCACAGCTTACTGATACCTAGATTAACATGATTTAAAAACTTTTCTGAACTGGGAAGTCAAATAGACTATGCTTAATTTTAGATTTCCATTTATTTGTTTATTTATTCACTTTGCATCCTAATTTCAGCCCTCCTCTCATCTTTCCTCCCAGTCCCACCCTATTGCTCTCTTCCCCCATTCCCCTTCTCCCCATATGAGAGAAGGATCCGTCACCCCTGACTTGGTACCAACTTGACCTGGCACGTTAAATCACATCAGGACTAATCAAGTCCTCTCCCACTGCAGTCAGACAAGGCAGCCCAGCTAGGTGAAAGAGATACAGAGGCAGACAACAGAGTCCCATCAGACTCTGCTCCAAATATTAGGGGACCCACATGAAGACCAAACTGTGCATCTGCTACATATATGTAGGTGGCCTATAACCAGTTCATGAAAACTCTTTGGTTGGTGGTTCAGTCTCTATAGACACCAACGGGCCCATGTTAGTTGGTTCTATAGGTCTTCTTGTACTGTCCTTGACCTCTCCAACTCCCTGACACTTTCACAAGACTTCTTGAGCTTTGCCTAGTGTTTGGCTGTGGGTCTCTGTATCTGTTTCCATCAGTTGCTAGATGAAGCCTCTACGGTGACAGTTATGTTAGATTTCTATCTTCAAGCGTAACAGAGTTTCTTTAATAGTATTAGGGGGTTAGCTTTCCCGTGGGGTGCATCTCAATTTGGATCAGTCATTGGTTCGCTGTTCCTTCAACCTCTGCTCCATCTTTATCCCTGCACACCCTGTAGGCAGGGCATATTTTGGGTCAAAAGGTTTGTGGGTGTCTATTCACTGGAAGTCCAGCTTGCCTATAGGAGGTGGGTACTCCAGGCTCTATATCCCTTGCTGCTAGGAGTCTCAGCTATTATCAGTTCCATATCCTCTCTGGGTCCTCCTCCATCCCATGTCTCCAGCTTGTCCCAGAGATTCGGTCCCAACTAATTTGTCCTCTCTCTCCCAATCCTCTTACCTGCCACCTCAGCTCTCTCCACACCTCATCCTCACCCTTTTTACCTTCGCCAGCCCCTCTTCTACCCAGTTCCCTCTCTCCATGAACTTCCGATGCCTTTTTTATTTCCTTCTGAGTGAGATTCAAGTATCATCCCTTGATTTATATGAAATATAGTCATGTTTAAATTAACCCAATTTCCCTCAAGAACTCTGAGTACTGCTTGGTTTCAGTTTTATGCCTTAATACTGTACCCTGAGACAAAAAGTTCCTCTGCTCCCCAGGCAGCTGCTGATGGTGAAATTAACGGAGAAACATATACACGGAAAGTGATTGTAGACAATAGGTGTAGGCAGAGATTAGCAAATCAAAACTAGGTAAGAAATTTCATTCTAACATACTGGTCACATATACCCAGCTTCAACTCCAACCATCTATTGTATAATATAGCTGGAGCTGACTATACTGAGGAGACACTAGGCTCCTGGTAGCCTGGCATCCAACCATCTGTCTCTTGCTCAATCTCTCATTTGGAATGAACACTAATCTTAGCTAATAACTTAAATACCACTGAGCAAATCCATTCACGGTTTAAGCTTTGGGTTTCACAAGTTTGGGTCTGAACCTCACCATACTTTGAAGATTAAGCCCAAACGTTTCTGTACTTTAAAACCAGAAGAAAAGCAGTTTTAACTCATTGGGCTTCCATTGATTAAATACATAATTTATTGTATGTGTGTGCAAATGACAGCCTCCTAAATTATAAGATGTAAATGCAAATGATTTATGCAGAATGAGATTAATGCTCTTTATATTACAAATTCATTAATCTGTAGACTATTATTTTTTAATATCCTAGTCTATACTCATCCACCCAGGTAAGTGTTCTTTTACTTTCGGTATAAGACAAACAACATAACAAAAGCATGTCTAACATGTATATACTAGAATGACTTCTAATTTAAAATTTTGCTTGGTAAATTGCTTTGGTAGACAAAATGAAAAAAAAAAACAGATTAAGGCTCAATTTTGCTTACAAGGTAAAGCCAAGTTTGAAGAATAAAACAAAACAGAACGGAACAAAAAAACCTTAAAAAAAAAAACAAAAAACAAATAAACAAAACACAAAAAGAAAAAATAATTTCAGAAGTTGCTAACCAATCAGAGATCACAGAGAAATGAATCAATAGTCAAATGTTCTGTCATCAAATACACCACTCTTTTCCATTTGATTATAACTATCTACAATATGCAGCTGGTCATCATCACCCTGAGATTGTCCAGATACTGATTTTAATATTTTTTATTCCAATACTTAAAGATAAAATTTTTCTGCCAATACAGGAGGGTTACATCTAGTAGAGTTTAGATAGTATAATCACAAACAGTATTAAAAGCAGATCAGACAATAAATTAAAGACAATGAGCATTTCTATTGCGTGACATCAATAAATCTCTCTTGTAATTAAACTATTCATATTCTTTTCCTAATGTATTTTAATCAAGTAATTGACATGAAAATTGTTTCATCATTAAAATAATTGTTGTGAACCTTTGCATATTCAATGAATTGTGAAATGCCTTTAAAAAGCAAAGTAAATCATAGCAAATATGTTAAAATTACTGCTTTGAGACATCTTCCGCAATTGTCTAATTTCTCTGTGCTCAAAATCGTTCTAAAGAAAATTTATCCCCAGACAAATACAAAATCAAAGCTTAAATAACCTTACTTTAATTGTGCAGAATTGCAGGATCTGGTGAGTTGTGAATAACAACTGGATATAGAATGATTTTCTTTATTCTATAGTCCTTGTACCAACTAGGATAAAGTGTATAAATAAGAGTGAGGTTGAATATTTATGTAAAGAATTATAGATCCACGTCAAGCTTTGTTGCATTTCCCTACAGACCCATTACTTGGAACGTGGAGGCAGGATAATCATACAGGCACAGAAAGAATTGGGGAGATTGGTTCAAGGAAGTCTGAAAAGAAGTGGATAATAAGTAGAACCAAAAAGGAGACATGTGTCTCTGATTACAAAGACTCCCTTCTGTAACTTGTTCCTGCTTCTGTTCTCCACCTTTGTAAACACACTTCCACATACTCAATTCCTGAAATGGCTTTTCAGGGTTTTAATTTTGTTTTTCTTATGTTTCTGTCCACTATAAAAACCTAGTTTCTTCTCATATCTCAAGTATTGGCTTTGAGCAGCAAGCAGAAAGACTTGGATTCTATAATATCACTATCATTATGCTTCAGATAATGACTCTTTGATTTTTATGAATACCCGGTTACTGTATTTAATTAGTGCTATATTGATGTTCATAGATATCTCTTATCTTTTGTTTCCTCTCTCATTCTCTCTGTGTGAATCTCACTGACTAGAACTCACAGTAAATCATGACATTTCTGTTAGGCAGGAAGTTTTAGTACTAAATCACACCATGTATGTAAAGTAATTTCTGTAAAGAATTTTCTCAAAGCTCTAATAAGAATGATCAGATTTGGCAATAATTGGCACTAATAGACTTGCAAACAAAGAGTGCAGGTCTTTGCAGCTCCACTTCACTATCTATTTCAAAGATAGAACAAGCCAAGGTACCAATGAATCTGTGAGATAAATGAGCACACTACATGAGCAGGAAAGGAGTGCAGATAGGATCAACTTACTGGAGGATAGCTGGAAATTTTACATCAATCCTCATACATTTTCATACACATCATTAAATGAATTCTAATAGGAATACTACTAATACATACTAATAGGAATGTATTCAATAAGGAAAAAATCTGAGGTCTAGTTGTATGATAAGAAACTTAAATATATGAACTATAATCTTATGTATGTGTGTGGTGGTGGGCTTTGCATGTGCAAGGCAGCTGTGAATTTCACTCCAGCTCTTAACTATTTATTCAAGAAAATGGAAACATTCTGGTGATATAGATGTAATTGAGGAAAGATAATAAATATCATTACCCCAATTTGTAGATGATGTAGTCTGCTCCTATTAATCAGATTAGAGAAACATGCATTTTTATTTCCACACATTATATTTCCTGTCTCATATATACAGCCATAAGCTACTGTCTCATAAGCACCCAAATGGAATCATTGTCCTTTCTTTAATAACTCAAGCCTCATATATCCTCCCATCTGCCACTGATCTATACAGTTCGAGTTCTGTTGCACTAGCTATGATTTACCTCATTGCTCATGATAGGTACTTAAATTCATCTTGATCAGTTTCTCTTTTACTTTTCAAAATGACTCAGGTTAATTCTCTGGTTTCTCTTCAAGTCATACACACAAACACACACACACACACACACACACACACACATCTCCTTTTACCAAATAACCAGTGTTAAGACCCAATTAGTTAATTCTCCAGATTAGCTCATAAGTGTATCTTCTTCCCATTGAGTGGACAGCATCTAAAGAAAAAGTTTCAAAGTGTTGCCAAAAAGTTAAAAATTATTAAAGTTTCATGTTTCAAGAATACATTCTAGAAAAATATTCATGATACATCAAATTCTCTGCATTGCTTAATGCAGAAATATTCTGCTTTGTAAATAGTAGATATTTCATAATGAATATTAAATGATGATTATTTTTCTCAACCAAATCGAAGAATAAGAAATGACAGTAGTGGGGAGAGTTTGTCACCATCCGAATCCACCGCCATGTCAATAAGTCTACACGTCTTAAATCTCCACGTGTCTCTCGAAATCCTGGACTCATTGTAGATCTCCGCCTCCCTGAGACATCTGCTCCAGACAAGAGACTAGACAACTCCACGCCCGCAGGCTCCCAAGATGCATGGGCCACCATCTCCTCCTGGTTAGTGGTGGACAATATATGCAAAGCCAACACAGAAGCTCTCCCTACTGGCACCTGCGAGAACCGAGTGATTTCATGCTCAACATCCAGGCTTTCTAGATACCTCCCCACCGGAGATGCTGCTTCCCTGTGATTATACCCACAGATCCAACAGAGACAAGCTGATGCCGAGACAACGCCACCTCCTGGAACCTGCCAAGCTGCCTTCTCCCAGTCATCTTGTCCGACTGAAGACCCAGAGATGCTCGCTACCAGCTGCGAATGAACTCTTGCCAAAGTCACATAGCTGAAGTGACATGTTAGTGAAGAAATCATAATGTCTATTTAGATTAATCAGATGTTATTACTCTCAAATTGTACAATATGTATTTAATTGATTCAATGACTCCTTGCTTTCCCAACCCCAACCCTCAATTCCCATTACCCTTGGCTTGATTATGCTACACCCCCGACCTGTGTGGTGTTTTCTTTTGACTTCCTCATCCAAAATTTTCATTACAGATGACACCTCTCCTAAGAGAGGGAATTGTGGGGCAGTGAGCTGTGGAGGCCAGAAAGCCTGGTAGAAAAGTACTAGAAGCCCCAGCACCCTCTGGGACGGGAGGCGCTTCGGACCTTCCCAAGCCATCTGGCTCTCTCAGCTTCAAGCCCTCAACAGTCCCTCCCACAGAGAGGCTCACGGTCATTTTGTCACATGAGAATAACATCCCCACATGTGAACTACATTATATCTCCACCTTCAGAGTTTCCCTTCCTTTTATGAAAGAAAAAAAGGTGAATTGTGGGGCTGTGGAACCCTGGAGTGTTTGGCCACGCCCCCAGAAGGCCCAGGTAGAGGGTGGGGAAACAGGTCTCTGCCTCAAGATTTACCTAAAAGCCCTGGCCCCACCCCTCTCCCACTTCTAATATAAGGAGACCTCTCTTGGCATTTTTTGGGAGAGTTTGTCACCATCCGAATCTACCGCCATGTCAATAAATCTACATGTCTTAAATCTCCACAAAAAAAAAAAAAAAAAAAGAAAAAAAGAAATGACAGTAGTACTATAAAGTTTTAATTTTCTTTGTATTTATTGAAGATGTTACTTACTAAGTAATAAATTTTGATATGATTCTCAATTTGCTATTTTCCTTTGTCTTGGACAACAAAAAAACAGCTAAAAAAAAAAGTATAAACAGAAAACCTGACTCTGATTGAAATCTTTAGAGATTTTAATGAGTACTAAGGAAAAAAAAACACCTGAGACTCCAGAAATATGTTTATGATGTATACCAAGATCTCTTTGGGGAAAGTGTTAGAATTAGAATTAGAAATGTATGTTATGTGTTAATATCTTTATGAAGAAAAGTAACAATTTCTATTATCACATCAAGAAACTGTGGATTGATTTGTCTGTTGCAGTAATCTATATTAAAGAATTAGAGAGCACACTTATTACCTTTGTTTATATGCCCTAGTACTTTTATGTGGCCTGTAATATTGACATATTCCTTTAACAACAAAACACCTCTATATATAACAAATATAACAAATGTAAACTGGGTACACTGGAAAGGCATGGTCAAGTGATACCTAGATTAGAAAAATGGTACGGCTCTTTAGAAACTACACTTTAAGAAATTAACAGAAATGTTTGTTCTTTATTTCAAATACCTTAGCAATGCATTAGGGAAAAAGAACAAACAATGAAAGGGAAGAATATAATTGCTGGATAAGCAGAGAGGGATGAGAGGGAGAGGCTCGGGCAGCACCCTGCAAGGTGAGAGACTCTTGGTTATGGCACTCGCTGGGTGGCTAGCTTGCTTGAGTTGGTGGCCTTCATGGTAGGAATGTAGAGAAGTCTTCTAGAGGGAGATTAAGCAGCACCTTGGACGTCAAAGGCCTTTTCCATGGTTCTCCACGGTGGGCCCCAAAGACATGAGGAAGTCCATGGTTTTTAAAGGTTTATTGTCATGGCAGAGAGTAGATGTGGTTTTACCCCATGGGGCAGCCCTGAGTTAAATAGGGAGGGAGGAGGGAAGAGGGTGTGGCTGAAAGGCACTGATCTATAGACGTCTTTGCCTGCGAGTCAGGAGCCTGGAGTCTGAAAGTGTGGCAAAATGTATGCCATCCCTTCTAGGGATACCTGCTGGGTCTCTGGCCATCTCTAGCCAGCGCTCCACCAGAAACCAAGCATCTCCATCCTCCACCTCCACTCTCTCTCTCCTTCTCATGTTCCTAACGTCTTTCCTCTAATTGTTAACTGCAGTCTAACTCCTGCCTAGTTCAAAAGACTAGGTTTCTCTCTCCACATGTTCTCTACAAGATGGCAGAGAATCCTTACTCTCCTTTCTTTACCCCTCCCCCAAAAATTCTCCCGAGATCTGCCTGCCAGCAGAGGTTTTCCCCTCCACTCCTGTCTTTCTCACAAAAGAAAGCACCTGAACTGAGAGCTGCCTGCCAGCTTCTCCCAAGAGCTGCGGGCTCCATGCCTGACTCTAGGTGTTTTCCTCCCATGGCTCAGATCAAGCTCCTATGTTTCTCACTTTGAGATTTTCTTCAAAGTTGGCCTTTCTCTTTCTCTAAGAAAAACAAAAAGGGGGAAATGCCCTGGCTTCTAGCAGGCCCCTCTCCCACTTGTCTTAAACCCTTCATTAATAATTTTCTCACAAACAGGGATACCTACAGTAACATTTGCGCTTTTCAACCAAAGATTTTTCGTCTTTTGTTTTAATATGTCCTTTTCTCTCTAATACTCATGATATATGTCCAGCACTTTCTTCAACTTTTTAAAATTTCTTCAAGGTTCAAAAGTCATCTAAATCTACTTCCACAGGTTAAATCAACGTGATGATCACTACCTTTCAGCTTTTAATTAATAATTAATTTCCTTTCACAGACAAACTGTGGATGCCTATTTCAGATACTATTAACACAATGTTTTCTCCTTCAGCCATCTAATTTCCTCAAACACCTTTGCCTTTCCAGGAGTGATTTAATGCTCGATATCCAGGCTTTCCAGATATCTCCCTGCTGGAGATGCTGCTTCCCTGTGATTATACCCACAGATCCAGCCGAGACAGCGCCACCTCCTGGAACCTGCCAAGCTGCCTTCTCCCAGTCATCTCGTCTGACTGAAGACCCAGAGATGCTCGCTAAGACACAGAAACACATGCTGAGATGGAAGACAAACCCAGACCTTCCAGCTGTAGATGAATTCTTGCCAAAGTCACATAGCTGAAGTGGCGTGTTAGTGAGGAAATCATAATTTCTATTTAGATTAGTCAGATCTCATTACTCTCAAATTGTACAATATGTATTTAATTGATTCAATGACTCCTTGCTTTCTCAACCCAACCCTCAATTCCCATTACCCTTGGCTTGGTTATGCTACACCCCCCCCCGCTGTGTGTGGTGTTTCCTTGTGACTTTCTCATCCAAAATTTTCACTACAAATGACACCTCTCCTAAGAGAAGGAATTGTGGGTGGCAAACTATGAGAAAAAGCTGGAAAGCCTGGTAGAAGAGCTCTAGAACCCTGGCACCCTAGTCTGGAAAGACCACTGGGATGGAAGGCGATTCAAGATTTTCCCAGGTCTCTGGCTTGCTCAGCTTTAGCCCTCCACAGCCCCTCCCACAGAGAGGCCCACAGTCATTTGTCACATGAGAGTAACATCCCCACATGTGGCTTACATATATCTCCTACACCTTCAGAGATTCCTCTCCTTTTATGAAAGAAAACAGGGTGGGATATAGGACTGTAGAAATCCTGGGGTGTTTGGCCACGCCCCCACAATCCAGAGACCTAGTATGCAGTGGGTCACGTAAGGCACAGGTAATGGGTGTGAAACAGGTCTCTGCCTCAAGATTTACATATTACCTAAAGGCCCTAGCCCCTCCTTCCCCCCCCACTTCCCAATATAAGCAAACCCCTCCTGGTATTTTGTGGGAGAGCACGCCATCAAGATACAACTACCATGACAATAAAATCTCCATGTCTTCAATTCCATGTGTCTCCTGGGATTCTGGACTCTCTTTGTGTAAGTGGGAAACTCTCGTTGGGGAAAGTCTTCCCCACCCTCCCTGCACTCCCTGCTGCAGCCTTCCATGGGGCACTCTCCTTGCTCCAGCGGCCCGCAGGGCTCTCTCCCTGCGCTCCCCTGCAATGGCAGTCCATGCACCTGAGCCTTCATGGGCTGTCCGGGAACTCAGCCGCGGCTGCTGGGCATGCTGGGTCCCCACTCTCTCTGTCCCAGCTGTTCGCAGGGCACCCTCTCTCCACTACAACCTCTGTTCCCAGGACAGAGTTGGCCGTGAGGCGCAGGTGCCCCCAACCCTGCCCATGCCCCATGTGAGTTTTGAACCACAGTCTCACACCTCCTCCTTTTTCTTTTTTAAAAGGAGCGGAATCACTGGAGTGACTGTGTCATTTGTAGTGAAAATTTTGGATGAGGAAGTAAAAAGAAAGCATTACACAGGCTGTAGCGGGTAGCACAATTAAGTCACAGGATAAGGAGATTGAGGGTGGGGGTTGGGAAGTTAAGGGATCATTGTCATGGGTTGTACAGTTTGAGGATAATAACATCTGATTAATCTAGATAGACATTATGTTTTCCCTACTAATATGTAAGTTTGTCTAAGTTTAGTAGCTATTTGACTTTGGCAGGAGAGTTCATTTATAGCCAGAAGGTCTAAATCTGTCTTCTGTAGGACTCAGAATGTGTGTCTGGGTCTCAGCGAGTGTCTCGGGAGTCTTCTGTCAGATGAGGTGTCTGGAGGAAGGCAGCTTGCTGTCCCAGGCAGGTTCCACAAGATGGCATTGTCTCCAATGGATTTGTGGGAGCACCTGTAGATTGATCACAACAGGGGAGCAGCACCCTGGCAGAGGGATATCAGTAAAGAGTGGGTAGCAAGCATTAAGCTACTTGGGGGCACATCATGGTCTGTCATTATGATCTTAGAAAGGAAAGGACGTTAGAGGAAATTTAGTCCTAGAAGGTACCTTTGAGTCTGTTTTGGATAGCTGAGGAAGAAAAACATCATGTTAATTATGTATCTGGGAAAGGCAGCAACAGTTTGTCTGTAAAAGAAAACTAGTTGTTAATTAAGGGCTGAAAAATGGTGATCAGCATAGTTGATTTGACCTGTGGAAGTAGATTAGATGACCTTTGAAACTTAAAGAAATCTCAAAAAGGTTGAAAAAAATTCTTGGACATATATTACCAAGTGTTAGGGAGAAAAGGAAACGTTTAAATAAAAAGCAAGAAAATTTTTGTTGAAAACCACAAACATTGTTTCAGGTATTCCTGTTAGGGAGAAAAAGCATTAAAAACTTAGGTTAAGGGTCTCAGGTGTGCTTCTCTGTTGTCTTTGGCAGGTTTAGAAGCAGTGGGGGAGGTGCATGCTCTGCCATGTGGTGGCTGTTCTGCCACATGGTGGCTGCGTCCTCTAGCAGAGAGGTTTCCTGTATTCCCCTTTGTTTTTCTTAGAAATCCGAAATATAGAGAAGGAAAAGAAAGGCCAACGTTGAAGAAAAGCTTAAAGGAAGAAGCATATAGGCTTGATAGGACAGTCAAAGCCAGAAGGAGTAAAAGGCTGTATAAGAACTATTGCATGTAAAGCAAGTATTATGCACTCACTTGTCTGGGTTTTGTTTTGATGCACAGTATATCACTGTGAATATCGAGTAATAGTATTGCCATTACAATATTGAATATCAATTGTGAAGAACAATCTGCCTAGGGTTGTATGCTTATAACTGGAGGAGACAACACCTACAGGATTATAGTTTTATATATGAATGCCTCTATGTACATATGCCTCCTTCCTACCCCTCCCACTTTCTCTCTTTGTTGTATATTTTTGAGACTAAGTCTCATGTAGCCCAAGCTGACCTTGAACTATAGTGTGTATTAAAGGAAAGAAATAATACACAAGTTTTAAAGTGCTTATTCAAAAGTACCATAATATTCAATTAAGAAAATAAACTTTATTCCACATCTATGTATTTCTGGATCATGTTTATATTTATACTTAATTATATTTATAATGTTTTCTAAAAGTAAATTGAATTTATTCTTACCAGGATCCAGGTTCTAATGCAAATTAATATTAAGTTAAATACTGAAGCTAATAGGGTCTTGTATAAACTGGATCTCCAGACTAAGGCCCATTTGTGCTACCTTACACCTTCATGGGCCAGTATAATCAGCTTAAATATTATATAGCTTTGAAAAGATTGAGAGGATTTGTTCCTGGGGCAAATGAAGAAATGAATAGACTTTAGATTCTACACAAAACTGTAACCTGTAGGTGTTGTCTCCCCTAGTTATAAACATAAACTCTAGGCAGATTGTTCTAAACAATTGATGTTCAATATTGTAATGGCAATACTATTACTCAAAGTTCACAGTGATATACTGTGCATCAAAACAAAGACCAAATCAGTGCATAGTACTTGCTTCTTCATGGAATAGTTTTTACACATTCTATATGTCTAAACTATGGTGCGGAATGGAACTTACAGAGTTAACATGCCAATCACTGAAGACTGTAGTGCTACCTAGCATTAAACAATAACAATACATCTTCTCAGAAGAGCAAGTATTAAGGAGGCTAAAGAGAAAAGTCAAGGAACAGAGTACAAACAGCCAAGTGAAATATTAGCCAAGTTTAAAATTAATTCAAAATTTCTGTGCATTTGAATTTAGTTTCTAAATTTCCATGTAATATTTGTATCAATTATGTGTAATTGGGGAAATGGTAGATAAGGGGATCTTCATTCACCTAATTTGGCTATTATAACAAAATATTACAAACAGGGTAATTTAAATACCAGGTATTTTTCTCCTGGTTCTAGAAGCTAGATGTCACAAGAATGATATAAGCAAAGTCTGGTTATGGTGAAATCTCTCCACTTAGCTTGTAGAAGGTTGTCCATCTCTTTTGGACTTGTCCTCTTCTATAGAGACACCTGTCTCGTGAATTATGGTTCTTCTGGTGACTTCATCTAATGTTGAGAAGCTCCTCAAAAGCTGTAACTCCAAATAAAAATCAAAGTATATTGTAGTTGAGAATGTCACCATTACACAACACAACCAATCACAGAAGAGTGGAATAAAGAAAGGGGCAGGACATGTTAGTTGTTACAAAATTAAGAGAACGTTGGACACAAAAATATATAACTGCTCTATTTTGCAATCATGTATCAACTTCTTCTTCCCCAAAGAATACTATTTAAATGCTTTTCCAGTGCTGTTTTGTTTAGCTTGTAAGTAACAGACCTTCAGCAAATTTTATTTCCACTTTAGCCTGATGGAAAAGATAAGGGGATTTTTCAATGGCTTTTTGCAAGCAATGAATTTTAACCCATGATATGTGATTTGACTTCATAAACTATCATTTTAAAATGACAGTTTCCATCAGTGTTTATGATCATTGCACTATTTGAATAGCCCTGTTTATCACATGCTGTAAGCCAAATGCTCTCATGATCATATTAAACTGTTTGATTTTAATGAAAAAGTTGGACACTCATCTTGCTGAAGCCTGGCTTAACAGGTGGAGGCAGCAAGCAGATTTCACATCAAGTCAGTGAATGTTTTTCTGGCCCTACTTTCA
The DNA here is from genome assembly GCF_004785775.1 of Grammomys surdaster. Classification (NCBI taxonomy): domain Eukaryota; kingdom Metazoa; phylum Chordata; class Mammalia; order Rodentia; family Muridae; genus Grammomys; species Grammomys surdaster. The sequence goes on along the minus strand of NW_021605171.1, from coordinate 5,916,686 downwards.
ATTTCCAGTGATTTTAAAGGGATCCTTAGCTGAATAGCAAATATCTGTTCATGAAGGATAGGTGCACAACATCCAGCCAAATGTATCTCATTTCTGTACTTAGTGTCCTTGACTTCTGGGACTTAGTCTCTGCTGTATAGAAAATAACTGTAACGTGTAACAAAATTGAGCCTTGACTGTTCTACAGTTCTGACCACATTTTCACTCTCTTTGTGTACCTGATACCATCTTATTTTGGTACCTAGTGCTGATTGATACTCACTATGTTGGTACTAAGGGGTTTTGGGGAGGGGGAGATTTTTTGGTTTTGGGTGTATGAGTCTTTTGCTTGATTGTTGTCTATTTTTCACATGCTTGTGGTATCCAGGAAGGCAAGATGAAGGTGTTGGATCATCTGGGACTGAAGTAACTCATAGTGGTGAGCCTCCATGTCAATTCTGGAAAGCAATCCCTGGTTCCTTGGAAAAGCAGCTGGTGCTCTTAACCCCTGAGCAATGTCTCCAGCATACTATGTTAAACAATTATTCTCTTATATGTTAATGCCTTCTTTTTTTGTTTATTTGTTTGTTTCTCTTTTTTTCTCTTTTTTTCTTTTTTTAATTTATTTTTACTTATTTTTTAAATCAAATCGTAATTTTTACTTATTCACACAGGAGTTATAAACATATAAAGGCAGGACGTGGGGAAGGGGATGACAGCGAAGCATGGGTGTTCAGGAGGAGTACAGATATCATTCAGAACAGGGTATCGGCTGGGTTAAGGTTCAGGGGACAGGTCACTATGACTCTGCCTATGATTTACTTGTCCTTATCTAAGTTGGTATTATCTGTCAAGACTACCTATTTACAAAGTCTATGACTACTCAGGCTGGTAAATTTCCACAAAAGCTGCCTGTTTACAATAGCTTATAGCCATGTGTTTCAGTGTTTTTCCACAGAGACCCAAGACTTGGTGTTAGTATACATGTATGACAGGCCTATTGCTGATTTTAGGCCTATGGCTGATTTTAGGCCTTCAGTGTATGTTAATGCCTTCTTATATTCTACTTATTTACAAAACAAATTAAATTTAATATTTTAATTAGTTTTAAATTATAAAACAATTTTCTTCTTCAAGTGTTCATTTATATCATTATATGTAGATTATATGATCAGAATTATAAGGGTCCAATTACTCAAATAGTTGAGATTTTTAATATTTATTTGCCATGAAAATGTATAACCCTCAATCTTGATGATCATTAATATCATCAAGAAAATATTTTTTTCTTACAGTTATTTCAGAATTGTGATGTCAGATGTCTTGAACAGTTTTAAAAATAATTTGGCTTATTTATTAGAAAACTGAGGGTTCAATTTTTTTAAGAGCAGTATGATATCTTTGGTATTTTCCTTAGAGACATATTTGATTGGTTGATGATCAGTTTGTAGTTATGGATATATATAAAATTGTATTTGATTGTAATCTGCAGATTGTATTGAGGTATGCATTACCTAAAAGGTATAATATTGATAGACTGAAACAATGTTTCCATTATTGTAGGATTCAATGAAAGATTAACCATAAGTTTATTGTTCATTGAATCTAAGATAATGATATTAAAAGTATAAAAATAGAATTCCGCATTTGAAAATATACAATACCAAAGAACAGTCCCTTAAGTCCCTTACATACCCAGGAAGACATTGAAGAATAGACCACGAGTCTGCTGGTTGAAATAAAATACAAACAAGATGTCTTATGTCTGTCTTGTAATAACACTTTCTGATTTTTATAAGATCACTACCATCATAATTGGATGGTCTAACATAATCACACATTAAGTAATCTTTTTGGGAAATTGCCATTTTATTTATCTGCTGTCTCTGCCTTAGTGTTTAGGCGTTTATATTCTGTGAGGTGTATGGAGAGGATGAAAGCCTCATATTCCTCTCTCAATCATCATAGAGCTACATACAGCCCCACCTGTCTCCCAGGAGACACAGTTACTAATGATGGGAGGTCCTACTCTATTCTCTGTCAGTTCAGTCTTGTATGACAGTCATGCTAAAAGCTGATCAGTATTTTACACCAATAAATTTAGTAGAGTGCTTTCTCACTGAGGAAAATTCGTTTCTTTGTTTGCATGATCAAATATGGCTGCTATATTTCCAGATTCTACCCTGTTATTGTTGAGATGAAATAGCTGTGTTGGTTTCATCAGAATTTTGCATCCACTTTCACTCAATCTGTAAGTAATGATGAATATCAGTGAACCAAATCAAGTGTGATTTATTTCCTACATGTCTCTATGGCAAAAGTTCAACCAGCAGATGGCACCGTTTATTTTCTCGATCCAAGAAAATAACCAATTGAGTTTGAAGGTGAAAATGAATGGATCTGTCGTCTCCTGTTGTTTGTCCTCCAGCTGACTTGTGTTCATTACCACTTCAAGATAGAAAAACAGACTTGCTCATCTGCACATGGACAAGTGTCCCTGCTTCTGGAGCTTTGTTTAACGTTTTAAGATAATGGTATGAAGTAAGACAATATATGTCTAAAAAGATTAAGTGAAGCGATTTATTACCTTGGAAACAAAGTTACATGTATATATGTTTAGTGACATACAAATATATATTTTTAAATATTACTCAGCCACAATTATGTACATTAAAATATGTTTCCTCAACATGTGACTAAGATAAAAGTGGTAACTGCACACTGAGAATACTTCTCCCAACACATAATCCCAGATTAAACCTTAAAAGAGAAAATCACAAAGGCTGTCACTTTTGAATTGGGGAAAACCTGGAAGAAGCTGAGAAGGAGCGCTGCCCCATGGGAATACCAGCAGTCTCAACTGACCTGGACCTCTAAGGTCTCTCAGACACTGAGCCACCAACCAAGCAGCATACACCAGCTGATATGTGTCCCCTGATACATATATGTCTGGCCTCAGTGAGAGTAGATGCTCCCAACCCTTGGACACTTGAAGCTCTAGGAAGTTGGGACACCTGGTGGGATGGAGGTGAAGCTGGGAGTGGAAGTGGACTTGGGGGGTGGAAATGGGGTTGGGGGTGGGAATGGGGGGTGGGGACATCCTCTTGAAGACAGGGGTAGGGGGTATTGGATGGGGAGCGGTCGGGGCAGACCAGGACAGGTATAAAGTCTGGACAGTAAAAAAGATTAAAGAATAAAAACATAAAAAGAAAGAAATGGTAACAAGTATCTCCCTGGACAAGAGGTAGAAGTAAAGTGCACTGAGAACCTCCCAGCTCTTCAGGCTCTGGAACCACAGGCAAGACTGCACTGCTAGGAAATGTCTATCCTATGAGATAGGAGACAAATCCCCTAAAGACTTTCATAGAACCTAACAAAAGTAAAATTAAAACATTGTGTTCATTCCAGCAAAACTGGTGGCTAGACAAGCAGAAGAAAAGAAGAAGCATTTTTTTTTTGTCATGACCTGAGCCAAGATGCCTTCTTGTGCAAGACACGTGTTCTAATTTCTGTTGCTATGGTAAATACTCTGACCAAAGGCCACTGAAGGAAGGAAAGTTCTGTTTTCAGCTCCAGGTTATAGTCTATCACTGAGAAAATTCCTGACAACAACTTGGAGCAGGAACCATGGAGGAACACTTCTTGCTGACCTGTACATGTTCATGCTCAGTTAGCTTCCTTATATACTCCAGGACCACCTGCCTATGTTAGAGTGTCGCCCACAGTGGGCTTGTGGCCCAGACCCTACATCAATTAATAAGACAGTCCCAATCCCCTACAGACATGTCCACATTCAATCTGATCTAGGCAATCTCTCAACTGGCTTTCCCATTTTAGATGACTCTAGGCTGTATCCAGCTGACAGTTAAAGCTAATTAAGAAAATGTCTTCATACAACTAGAAAAACCCAGATTCCAGTTAGAATATTTGATTATAGTTAATAACTGCTGGAGGAAACAGAGTTATTTTTCTTCTGAGGTGTGGCTGCTAGAAGGTTTTCTATGCTCCCTCAGGACGTGGAGCTAAACCCTTTTCACTGGGTGGGGAGATTTGTCCAAGCTGGTGGTACTACAGTATCCAACGCCACCAATATTAAGGGAGGTGTCCATTTGCTTGTCTGTGACTTTCATCTCAAAAAGGAAGAGAACACCCTCAGTCGGTCCTCAGGTCTGAGAGCTGAATAGTATCATTGACTGGAGCTCAGTAGCTCAAAAACATTTGTATTGTGCTAGTTGCCAGCTAGAAGCATTATGTTTTAGGATTAAAGAGGTAAAAGGGGGGTTTGAGAGAGAGACAATGAGCCATACTTTTTTAAGGAAAGGGATCTATTTACACTGCTGCCAACAGTGATGAAACAGGATCTGAGTTAGATTTTCATCCCTCCTGTGACCCAAAACAAGGTGTCTTGCATTGAAGGCTTTAGAAAGGAGATCCTTGTCCTATGAAGGAACAGGACTGATTATCATCTGAGACTTGCACTATGTAACAGAGTGGGGCATGCATGACTTTTACTCCATAACAGAAGTCACTCACGTTTTGGGGATGAGCAGTATTGCCAGGTTAATATATGACCTATAGTAAGTGAAAATGGTCAAAGGTTTTCTGATACCTGTACAAAAGGAGAGATGGCTGTACTTTTACCATGCTAATAATCTTCTCTGCTTGGGATCTCATTACATGTTGGGTTTAGTAACTTGGAGGTACTGGGTTATCTACAATTTTGAGAAGAAGAGGTATGGTACAAGTCTGTTCCAACTTGTTTTTCTGTTGCAGTGATAAAATTCTTTGACTAAAAACAACTTAGAAAGAAGGGATTTTATTTAGCTTATACTTCCAGGTAACTGTCTATCACTGAGGGAAACCAGGGCAGGAACTAAAAAAGGATGCTAGAGAAGAATCCAAGGATGAACACTGCTTACTGGCCTTCTCTGAGACTCACAGTATTTTTTCTTATACAGCCCAGATGCACCTATCTAAGGATGGTGGCCCTCAATGGGATGATGAACCTTCTCGCAGCAGTCGTCAATGAATACAGTCTCTCACAAGCATGGCCACAAACCATTACAGTCTATGGAATTCCCCATTTAAGACTCTGTCAGATGACTCCAGGCTGTATCAAGTTGGCAGCTGAAAATAACTAGGATAGGAGCCTAGGGACTTGTCAGAGAGGAGTGGAAGCTATATTTGATTTCTTCTCACTGAAATGGGACATTATTTCATTAGAAGATTCCTTGTTCAGTGAGTGAAAGGTGTGGTATTTACACATCAGGGGGAAATGTTCCTCTTTCTGTGAAACAATGTGAACTTTGGAAGAGATGAACTGTGTAAATTTATTGAAAATAGGGGTCCAGGGGCTCAGTAGAATGGTTAATACCTGAACAAGCTCTACTACAGGAGCACCCACAAAACCAAGGTTTTTATTATATCAGTTCCCTGAAGGGTATAGAAGCTATTATAAATATAAAAATATAAAATATAAAATATAAAAATATAAATATAAAAGTCAAATATAAAATATAAAAATATAAATATAAAAGTCAAATAAAATCTACCAAGGAAGGTCTCTGAAACAGTTTAAATAAGGTTGTCCTGGATGTTCTTGAACTTAATCCTAAATGAATAAGTAGATTCAGAATTCCCACCATAAAATCAGGTCATCGGAGATCAACACTCAAATTTTCTACATACGGACTAGAGTGGCTTTCCTTTCAAATTCAAGAATATTGTTACTGTGAACTAGATTAAATATGCAAACAATAGTCTAAGACTGAGAAGGAAATGTTCATCTGTGGCTGGTTTGGGAATGGACACATCTAGATTCCAATTTAATAATTTAAATTTTAAATAGTGAGTGAACAAGGAAGAAAACATCACATTCATCTGGACATTTAAAATACCATCTTAGAGGGGGGTTAAGGATCAGATGAAAAGGAGAAATATAGAATCAGCAACAGTGTCTAGTGTCCATCAAAGGAAGGCTGTTTCCTTTTGGAGAATATTTTTATTTATTCCTGACAATTTCATACATGTAAACAAGTATTTTGATTATAGCCACCCTAAACTTCTCTCTCTCACTCTCCCTAGGTGCTCCCAATATTTCCTGCTCTCCCTCAAGGTATTTTCTGCTTCTTGTTGTACCCTCTATGTCAAACCAATGATTCCTGTTGGAATGTTGACTGATCTTACTGACTTGTTATTGTGTAGGTCTTGTGCACATATTCACAGGAAAAGTTCATGAATAGAATGACCCTGGTTATTTTGAGAATGATTTTTATACTGTCCGCTGTCAACATATATGGTGTCTTCAACAGTGAGGCCTAGCCATTTAGCTAGAATGGGCAACCAAAGTCAATAGCAATAGCCTTTGTTGTTCTGGAGAGCACTAGAGCCTCCCTAACTAACACCTCATAAGGAAGTATCTTATGATTCAAACTGAGATTTTCATTTGTAACCCATCTGGAAGCAACATTGTCCACACATGCAGGATAATTCCATTTAAACTAATTTTTATTTAATTTTTACATATAGTACATTTTATATGTGTATAATGTATATAATTATAAATGTATACGATCATATTCTTTCCCCATCCCAAACTACTCCCAGATCCTCCACCCTATATTCAGCAAACTTCATACACTGCTTCTCTCTTCTTTTTTCTCAAAAACAAACATAAATCAAAGATCAAACAAACAAAAAATACACTTTCTTTAACTTTGTATTCTGAAAATAGCTAGTAGGATTTGATAAGGCTTTTTCATATCTACCTTCTGGATTGGTTAACATACACATTATGACTCATCTACTCCACCCAACTCATTCCTGTTTAATTATCCCCTTAAATCCCGAATATTTCCTTTCTATTCTTTTACATCACTTACATTCTACTGCACTTCCAATTACATTTTAATTGTGTTATAAGATAAAACAGTGTTTTATGACTTTTCACACAGCCTTTCTTGTGTTATCCCTATCCCTATCCCCTGGATATCTCCACAACCTGGTACCATCTTCTCTTTAAGACTTGAATAGCCAGAAATGGAAGTTGTAATAATAGGATAATTTTCATTAGCTATAAAATCAAAGAAGAGAGAAAAGATATGTTTAGTCACCATCCTCTAGTAAAATAAAGGAATTGATGGTGTTAGAATTTAGTCTGCACTAGCACATATCCCAGTTTGGGCATGTGATTATGTTAAATATTCCAGTTACATTCCTGTGATGTCAAAGGAGCATTCTTCCTCCTGTAAATATGGCATGTAAGCATGTTTTATGTGGGTAAGGGAGGAATCTGAGAAATGATCATGGGAGAGAAGGGGAATGCTTCACAGTAGTTTAGTGTCCTCAAACATGAAGAGGACAAAGGGAGGGCTTCTGTGTCCCTCACAGAGCGCTAGCTCATTACTGTGTCAGAGAAGATTCAATTAGGGTGAAAAGGGATGGAGATGGGTTAAAGATGTGTTGGGAGAATTTTACTTAGCACAGAAGAAATAAATGTAATTTTCCTGTTTTCTGACATTATAACAGTAAAGCTATATGATAGGTATCTCAAAAGAACAGAACATGAGATGATACAATTAGCCTCATTTTGTTTCTGTTACATAGTGAGGACTTTCAATATTTATCTAATATTATAATGACAAAGAATGGCTTAGTAATACTACTTCAAACTGCTAATGTAACTACAGAAATGTCAAAGATAAAATGTTCATGTGTTAAATGAGAAAGAATCCTCTCACTATTAAAACTCTGCTTTCAGAAAAGAGATAATAAAAACAGAACAACTTTTTGCTTGAAATTTTCTCCTGAGGCAATATCAAGATATTAATATACACACAAAAGAACAATAGCTACTGTTTGAAAAGACAATGTTCTTAAAGATAAAGTGCTGCCTGAATTACTTTTCTGTTTTGATTTCTATTTTAAGTAGAGTTATTTAGAAGTGTGTTTATTTTAAATTGAGCTATTTATCATACTTTATTTCCTCTATCTTAATCCTATTAAATCAAATTGTGTTGTGCTCAGACAGTTTCACTCCTTGGAAGTCTACTTTTGAAAATCTTTAAAGATTTTTTTTTCCTAGTTGATTTTTCTAACTTACCATGAGATTTTTAAAAATAATGCAAAAATTTCCTTTAGTTGTGCAGCACTGTGAACTCGCACTGTGGTTGAGCACTGCAGTATACCTAGGTAATAATCCCTTTAGGCTGTACACAAAGACTTCATAGAGCAGTTTTGACCCAGGGAGATAGACATGTCTATATCACCAAGATACTTAGTCAAACTAAAGCACTTCAACCTTTATATATTTACTTTGGTTTCATCTTGTTGAACATTCATTTTGCCAACTACACATTCTTTTGGTTATCAAGCACTGTATTTTCCCTATAACCTACTATAATTGTATTTAAAAGGAAAAAGGAAAGGCATGAAGAATGGAGACGAAAAACCACCATAAATCCTCCTTTCATAAGCCAGTGAGAATACAAGCATAAAACTGTTGCCAGTGACTTTTTCAGAAAGCTAAAAGCTAATTAAGGACTTTCAATAATCCAAAGAAATTTTGTTTTCAAAAACTGATGAATCTTCACACAAATAGTGACTGAGTGTAGGATGTGGTGGGGGTGTAGTATTTATACACCTGTGGAGGGCAGAGATCAATATTGAGCATCTTCTGTTGCTCTGCACCTTACTTTTTTGAGACAGGGGATCTCATGCCACATGGAACTCAGTAACTCAGCTAAATTTTTTACTTTATGGGAGACATAGAGTCCTCATGAATGCACTAAAAGCACATCATGCCTTGAACCATCACCCTGGCCCAGAAAGCAGTGATCTTAGTGGTGCTTTGTTTCCATGTCCCTCTCTTCAACTCTATGTCACCCATAAAGAAAAAGATTAAAAAGTCCAAAACAAAAACATAATGTTCAAACACTGTTTCTGGGAAAAATAGAATCCTGCAGTGGAGGGGAAGGAAATTGCATGACTGATTCTCATTGGTCTGAAGCTAACACTTGCCTTATATAAAGGCCACTGATGAACTTCATCTTGCTGGCTTATCTTTAGTTGACCAGATTCATAATTTTCTCTATGAGCAAAACCATATCCTTAAGTATGTGTCTAAAGCAAATATTGATTTGACAGTTATTACTAGGGCTAAAAAGAGGTGACTAAGAAACCTAAATGGAAAGACATGGGAATGAGAATAACTCAGGGACTTTTAAAAAAGTCCAAATACTCACAAAAATCTCTAAAGCCACTTGCATATGTGGAACAGTGGAGATGTAAGAATCCACCTAAGAAAATCCAAGTCTTTTACCCATGTCAATCTCTGGTCAGCTTGAGTTACACAATGAGACGGTAAGAGTTAAGGTGGAGTTACAAATAGTTTGTTGGAATATTAAAGAAATGGGTCAACATAGACACTACTTTCCAAACACAAACTCCTGCAGCAAAGGCTTTTGGGAGGACAAAGGACTCTAAGGATAGCACTACTGAATCACTAGTTGACTAATTTAGTTGAGGAGAGACTTGAGTGTTTGAACATGGCATGTATTATGTATTTAGTAAAACCAGGAATAAGAAAAAGACCTGAAACTGATAGAAACAGGGTCCATAGCAAACTGTACCATCAAAACTTAGGATGATTGGAAAGGGGACATAAAATAGATTATATGGGTGGAGAGGGGACTTGGTTGGGATGGAAACAGTGAGGATCATGTTGGGGACGAAGCACAGAGGGAGAGAGTTGGGAGGGAAGACTAGAATTGGTAGGCAATATAGAAACTAGTATAGTGGAAACTTTCTGGAACCTATGAGGGTGATCCTAGCAAGGACTCCTAGTAATGGAGGATAAGGAACTTGAACCAGCCATCTTCTGTAAGCAGGTAAGGCATCCAGTAGTGAAACTGAGACATCAACCCAGCCACAAAACCTTCAACCCACGGCCTGTTTTGCTTGCAAGATAATGCTGAGGCAATGGTGGCTCAGTGCTCATAGGAGTGGCCAGTCAGTGACTGGTCTAACTTGAAAATTTGAGGCCCATTACACAAGAGAGAGCCCATGCTCAACACTGCCTGGACGGTCAGGAACCAGAAGCTAGATGGCCTAGCAACTAGGGTCGATCCAAACACAACTGGCAGAAATAGTAAGTAAGTAAGTAAGTAAGTATAAGTAAGTAAGTAAGAAAGAAAAAAAATCAATAAAGTGATTCCTGATTATATTATGTCGCAGAACTTTTTCCTTTTTTTTATTGGATGTTTTATTTACATTTCACATGTTGTCCCTTTACCCCATTCCCCACCCACCCAGGAACCCCCTTTCCCCTTACCCCTGCTCCTTCTTCTCTATGGATGTAACCCCTACATACCCCCCCACTCCCACTTCCCACCCTCAAAATTCCCACCCCCTGGGGCGTCCAGCCTTCATGAGGTCAAGGATCTCATCTTCTACCTATGCCCAGCAGGGCCCTCCACTCTTACATATTCAACTGAAGCACTGGATCCCTCCCTAAGAGCTCCCAGGCTGGTGGTTTAGACCCTGGGAGCTATGGTTGGTTGGTAGTGTTGCTCTCCTCATGGTGTCACAAACCCTTTCAGCTCCTTCAGTCTTCACTCTAACTCCTCCATTGAGAACCCCATTATCAGTTCAATGGCTAGTTGTGAGCATCTGCCTCTGAATATGTCAGACTCTTGAAGGCCTCTGAGGAGACATCCATATCAAGCTCTTATCAGCATGCACTTCCTGACTTGCACATCAGCATCTACCTTTGGTGACTGCACATGGGATGGATACTCAGGTAGAAAGGTCTTCAGATGGCCCCTCCATCAGTTTCTGTCCCTCACTTTGTCTCCATATTTGCTCCCTTGAGTATTTTGTTGCTCCTTCTAAGAAGGACCGAATCACCCCCACTTGGTCTTCCTTCTTTATGAGCTTCATGTGGCCTGTGAGTTGCATCTTGGGCATTTCAAGGTTCTGGGCTAATATCCAATAATCAGTGAGTGAATACCGCAGAACTTTTTCCTAATGAATAAAGATTACAAGGGACCAATCACTGGGCAAGTAGGTGGGACTTCTGGGTCAGGAAAAGGAAGAGGGACACAGAAAGGATTGGCCTTTTTGGCCTTTGGGAGAAGGGAGGCAGACAGAATGTACGAAGGCAGAGGCTGACAGTTTGACGGTGGATCTTTCTCCCACTTGAGGATTTAACATAGGTTAGTTTACAAAATTAGAATGCAAGGTTCTGCGCCCAGTGATTGTGTTACCTGTTGATTTTAAACTAAGATTGTGTGGTATTTTTCTTCACAGCGACTCAAATGGGTTCCAGAGAAAAGTACTGGCAGAGCGTGGTGTGCAAGGGCACACCCCAACCAGCCACAGGAATTTGGAAGTGCAGGGCATGCATGGCAACAGCCAGCCATTGGAACTTAGTGAGCAAGGTGGAGAGAGGATTTTGGAGTATCAAAGAGACAGAGCCAGCCTGAGTGAGACAGGCCCTGGCTAAAATGAAAGATTTCGGTCTCAGCCTGTCTGCTGGGCTGGAAACAGACTGAGGCCACAGGCCAGGGCCTAGCCAGCATTAGCGTGGGATGCTTTTTAAAATTTCATGCTACAATATTCTGCTATATTCATAGATCAGTGCCTAACCTAGTTATCATTAGAGAAGCTTCTTCCAGAGTTGAAGAGAAGAGATGGAAAGACCCACAGTCAAACATGAGGCAGAGCTCAGGGAACTTCCACAAGAGGACATTAGCCAGAAGGATCAAGGATATCTGCATGGCTCTGTGCTAGGTCCTCTACATATGTATTGTAGTTATTTCTGATTCCCATTTGTCTGCTCTTGATACCATTTTCGTCCTATTGAGTTGCTTCATCCAGCTTTGATATGAAGGTTTTTTTGCCTAATCTTATTGCATCTTATGCCATGTTTGTTATATCCCTGGCAGGCTGGCTCTTTTCTGATGGGAAAATAGAGAGGCAGTAAATCAGGAGGAGAGAGGAAGAGGGTTGCTTAGAGAATGAGAGAGAGGAAGGTTGCTGTTGGGATGTATTATAAAAGAAAATATTTTTAAAAATCATAGGATGATTGGGAGCCACTTCAGTCTCACCCCACAGTTCACACAGTTTTATTAAAAGGACCTCATTTTTTTGACAAGGAACTAAGACAAATACCTCATATAGAGTAAATTAACTTACTCTAAAAGAAAGTATTGGACTTGAAAGATGTTTAGTTTACTGAAGACCTTATTAGCTATTATAAAAATATTTAGGAACTAAAGAAAACTAAAACCTTGATTTCATCATATGTACCTTTTGTTGTTCAATATAACAAACCATTCAAATGTGGTATTTAAACTTAGAATAGTTTAGGGGTAATCAGAAAGATCTTAGTTCTTGCTACTTGAACAGCCTATTAGTACCCAAGAAAAGGTGGAAGCAGAGAATCAACTCTATAAAGTTTTCCTCTGAATTAATATGCATGCTATGGAATGCATACACACACACACACACACACACACACACACACACACACACAAATACTGAATGAATGAATAGATTAACTAATTAATTAACTAAAAAATCAGCAGCCTCCTTTATAATAATGATAAATGAACCAAGAAAGAAATTAGGGACTCTCTGCTCCTCCCTGTTCTAGAGATAGCCCCATTGTCTTGTGTAGTGACAGCCTCATCCCATAAACAAAATGGTGAAGGTTGGTGTGAACAGATTTGGCTGTATAGGGTGCTTGGTGACCAGGGCTCCCTTCTGCTATGCACCTGGCAAAATGGAGATTGTTACCATCAACCACCTCTTCATTGACCTCAACTACATGGTCTACATGTTCCAGTATGACTTTACCCATGGCAAATTCAACGGCACAGACAAGGCTGAGAATGGGAAGCTTGTCAACAACGGGAGGCCCATCACCATCTTCCAGGAGCAAGATACCACCAACAACAAATGGGGTGATGCTGCTTTTGAGTATGTCTGGCATCTTCAACACCGTTGGAGAAGGCTAAGGCCCACTTGAAAGGTGGGGCTGATGCCCCCATGTTTGTGATGGGTGTGAACCATGAGAAATATAACAACTCAATCAAGATTGTATTCAATGCATCCTGCACCACCAACTGCTTAAACCCCTGGCCAAAGTCATTCATGACAAGTTTAGCATTTTGGAAGGGCTCATTACCACAGTCCATGTCATTAGTACCATTCAGAAGATTGTGGATGGCCCCTCTAGAAAGATATGGTGTGATGGCCGTGGGCCTGCCCAGAACATCATCCCTGCATTCACTGTTGTTACCAAGACTGTGGGCAAAGTCATCCCAGAGCTGAACGGTAAGCTCACTGGCATGGTCTTCCATGTTCCTACCCACAATGTATCGACTGTTGATCTGACATGCCTCCTAGAGAAACCTGCCAAGTAAGATGACATCAAGAAGGTGGTGAAGAAGGCATCTTAGGACATCCTGGGCTGCACTGAGGGCCAGGTTGTCTCCTGCTACTTCAACAGCAACTCCCACTCTTTACCTTTGATGCTGGGGCTGGCATTGCTCTCAATGACAACTTTTAAAGCTCATTTCCTGGTATGACAATGAATACGGGTACAGTAACAGGGTCGTGGACCTCATGGCCTACATGACCTCCAAAAAGTAAGAAACCCTGGACAACCCACCCCAGCAAGGACATTGAGAGAAAGAGAGAGGCCCTCGGTTGCTGAGGAGTCCCTGTCTCAGCTCAGTTCCCAACACTGAGCATCTCCCTCACAATTTCCAACCCAGACCCCCATAACAGAAAGGGCCTAGGGAGCCCTCCCTTCTCTCTTGAATACCATCAGCAAAAGTTCACTGCACCCTCTCCCCCCAAAAAAGAAAGAAATTAGGGAAACAACACCACTTACAATAGTCACAAATAATATAAACTATCTTGGTGTAACTATAACTAAGCTAGTGAAAGATCTGTAAGTAAAGAACTTCAAGTTTCTGAAGAAAGAAATGGATGAAGATAACATAAGATGGAAAGATTTCCCATGCTCATGGATAGGAAGTATGAACATAGTGAAAATGGCCATCTTATCAAAACCAATCTACAGATTCAATCCCCATTAAAATTCCAACTCAATACACGAAAATGAGCAATTCTCAACTTCTTCATCTGGAATAACAAAAAAAAACAAACAAAAAAATCTTCTAGGGGAGTCATCATCCCTGACCTCAATTTCTACTGGAAAACAATAGATGGTTTGTCTGATTCTGATTTAACTTTACTACCTGGTATCTGTATAAGAAAATCATCCATTTCATCTAGATTTTCCAGTTGTGTTGAGTATAGGCTGTTGTAGTGGGATCTGATAGCTTTTTTGAATTTCCTCAGTTTCTATTGTTATGTATCTTTTTCATTTCTAATTTTGTTAATTTGGGACTGTCTCTGTGGCCTTTAGTTAGTTTCAATAAGGGTTTATCTCTCTTGTTGGTTTTCTCAAAGAACCAGCTCTTAGTTGTGTTCATTCTTTCTATAGATTTCTATGTTTCTAGTTGGTTGATTTCAGCCCTGAGTTTGATTATTTCCTGCCATGGATGTGTTTGCTCCTTTTTGTTGTAGAGCTTTCAGATGTGCTGTTAAGCTGATAGTGTAGAATCTCTCCAATTTCTTTACGAAGGCACTCAGTACTATGAGTTTTCCTCTTAGCACTGCTTTCATTATGTCCAATAAGTTTGGGTATGCAGTGCCTTCATTTTTATTAAATTATAGAAAGTCTTTAATTTCTTTCTTTATTTTTTCCCTGACCAAGTTATTAAGTAGAGAGTTCTTCAGTTTCCATGAGTATGTAGGCTTTTGGCTGTTTTTATTTTTATTAAAGACCAACATTAGTCCGTGGTGATCTGATAGAATGCATGGGATTAATTCAATCTTCTTGTATCTGTTGAGGCTTGTTTTGTGTCCGATTATATGGTCAATTTTGGAGAAGGTACTGTGATGTACTAAGAAGGTATATTCTTTTGTTTTAGGGTGAAATGCTCTGCAAATATCTGTTATATCCATTTGGTTCATATCTTCTCTTAGTTTCACTGTGTCCTTCTTTTTTCGTCTGTATGTCTGGATTAGTAGAAAGATATTGTTTAAATTTGTTTTTTTTTTGTGGACTATCTTGATTTCTCCATTTATGGTTATTAAGAGTTTTTTTGGGTATAGTAGATCTGTTATATCCATTTGGTTCATATCTTTTCTTAGTTTCACTGTGTCCTTCTGTTTTCCTCTGTATGTCTGGATTAGTAGAAAGATCAAGGGTATAGAAATTGGAACCTCTCTGGGTGTGTCCATTTTTCCTGGGAAGAATACAGCACTATCTATCGAAGCAAAATATGAATTAAGTACATTATTTAGTAAACATTAATCATATTTAGACAAAAGTACAAAAGATAGTAAAAGAATAGTTGTAGTGTTATATTTATTATAACAAATGAATAAAAATGCTGCCAACATGTGACAATAAGTTCATGATTAAATAATACTTGAGTGCTAGGGAAACGAATACTCTGTATAAAAGTACAAGAGAAGAGCAAAGATAATGTAGACATCAAGAAGCATGATTAAAATTATTTTAAAGAAGATGACATTTCAGAGTTAAAACTAATAAAGAAAACTCAATCACTAATTAAAATACTTCACAGATATGCCCATTAGCCCATCTAACTGAAATTCTCTTTTTTGGAGTGATTCTGGTTTGTTCCAAATTGACAAAATAAATTAAAAATAAAAATTTGAAAAATAACAGAACGCCCAGCATACTGTTCTTGAAACAAGTTTTAAGAGCCACACTTTTGCTTGACATAACATTAAGTTGTGTCACACGTATCACTGAGCATATTTGTGCATTGTATGCATCTGATTATAACAACAGAAAAGCTTTACTCTCACAGATACACCAGGCCACAAATTAAGGAAGATAAAAATGTTCCCAGGTCTACTTGACCTTGCCTGTTATCTGTTCCAGGATTGAATTTGTAGTTCTTATCATCTGGACTGATGTCCTTTCTTCTTATCTTCTACTCTTTTGCTTCTTTCTCTGAATAATAAATGATGGAAGAACACAGCAGAGAATGAAGCAGGGCACCTAAAAGTCAGTCACTTCTAGCTTCTAAAGTCAAAAAAGAAACAAAAGAGAGTGCTATAAACAAACTGTGTTTTGACAAATAGCTTATTTCAGGAAACCAGACCCCAAAAGGCCAGAAACTTCTTACTCTGAAAGTAGAAATGCCAAATTTGAAATCATGCTGCTCCAACAGTACCAAATTCCAGTTTTTCTAAGTACCATGGGTTCATTAGGACTAAATCTCCTTAGAATTCCTGTCTTATTGAGAGGCTCTCAGGTCACATGGCAAGATCACATGAAAGTCTAGCTGACAGCTACTGCTCAGGGCTCAGCAGATAGCCAGGACTGACCAGTAGGTATGTGAATTTCACCCCAACATTCAAGCTAAAATTATATAATTTACATTTAGAAATACATATTGAAGGCCTTCTAAATATCAAAAATGGAATTTTAAGGGCATACAGTAGACCAGAAAAGCAATGGCTGTTTCTTTTTTCTTTTTTCATTTTTAATGAAAGCAATGGTCCTGCCATTCGTTATTTCTCAGGATAATGCAGTATTCAAAAGAAAAAGAATTATACAATTTAAACTCTGATCAGAAGTTCTTTTTACATTTGAACAACAAAAGAATGAATCTCTTAGTGCTTAAAAAAATACCTTCTATGTGTAAGTATACAAATTATCATACGATAAACATTCAAAAACTGGAGTAGGTTCACTTTGAAATGAAACACACCTAATACCCAGGAACAGCAGGAACTGATTTTACCAAAGTCAGGGGTTCTCAGGAGCCCTAGCTCTTTGCCACTCATCCACAATCAACCTGTTTTCCCACCAACAGTTTAGGAGATCTTAGTTTTAAAATAACACAGCATCATTTTTCCCCCGGTCAAGTTGTTTCATTAGGCATGATTTACAGAAAGCACATGAAAGGTTTTTTACTGATGATCAACAACTTTGAATACTGTCTTTTACTTTTTAAAGCAATGAGTTAAACACCTTTTTTATAAGAAGATAAACACACAGTGAAATTATATCTTTATCTCATTTTCAAAACACAGAAATTCAGAATATAAAATAACCCAGACTGCCAGCACCTAATTTATCCTATACGTGGCAAAATTAAAAAACAAACAAAAAAAGCCTTGAGTAAGATTCTGAGTCTGTCCATGCAGTTGAGCTTTGTACTCAGAACATGGGTTTTGGTGTTTTGAGACAGTCACATGTAAACCCAGGCCAGCCCTAAACTTGCTGTGTAGCTGAGGCTGGCCTTAAGCTCCTCCTGATCATTGTGCCCCTACCTCCCAAGTGCTGGAATTACAGGCTTTAGTCGCCACCATTGAATTAGGATGCAGCTGTTGGGTTTTTTCATTTTTTCATTATTTTTAAATATTTATGTGCATCACCTGTGTTAGCAATGGATGTTTCATAACAGATGGAATATAAATGTGTTTTGTATTTCAGAATACCCATGAAATAAATAACTATGCTTGCACTGAATTTGTGTGGACTTTTTACTCCCCAATACTCCCTGAACAATGTACTATAATAAATATTTACACTGAATTTCCAATGTATTGGATAATATTAGTAACCTAGGTATAATGAAAAATATCCTGAAAGGTTGCAGGTTTGGTGTAAATGTTATTCCATTTCATATAACAGACTCAGACATCTGAAGAGTTTGATAACCATACGAGATCAGTCTTCAACTCAATCCTTCATAAATATGGAAAGTTTAGTGGCTGTATTAATTTATATAAGTAACAATAATAAAAATATTGCAGAAATACTAATTATATCCTATAGTCACATATTCAATATAGCCCTGTGCTTGCCAGATGAAATCTTAATGAACTTTGCTGCTTTTCAACATGATAGCTGTGTCTCAAAAACAAGAATATACAATGTGCCAGGCAAGCCTGTGGAAGTACTATTATATTTTATGTCCCAGTATCCTAGTTTGGAAAGTTACTGATTTTGGTAGGTTTTTTTTTTTTGCTCTACCTATTTTGATATTGTTTATCTATCTATCTGGCTGCCATTCTACCTTCTAGTTCACCAATATATTGAGTGAACAAGTCAAACACACGTTCATAACCCCAAAATTCTTTAGACTCTGACAAAAAGGATCTATTCAGAAATAAACAAACAGGACAAGTTCCTGAAACTTCCACAATTAAGTTCCAAAATCTATTATTTGTTAAGTTTTCTTTACTTAATTCAGTAGACCTTGAAATCCTCTCTGTGATGTTATACCTCCTCCTCTTCCTCTTCTTCTTCCTCCTCCTCCGCCTCCTCCTTCTTCTTTTTCATCTCAGAAAATTTAAGTTGTTTGATTATGTAAGATACAATTTGTAAAATGGATCCAGTGCTTGAAATATATAGGCCATCAGGAAATAAATATTAGTAAATATGCTGTAACTATTCTTATTAATAAGAAGGATGGAACAATAGAGAATGAAAACTGTATAGTTTTCATCACTTAAGTTAGATCTGAGGCCAGAACTTATACCACTGCAAAAATGACACAGCACACTAACCTCTGAGTCTGTGTCATTCAAACTAGACTCTGCATCCCTACCAGCCAAAACTGCATTAGCTGTATTGCCTTCAGCTGAGGTGTGCTTGTTTTTTTATGGCAGGCAAAGAAGAATAATTGCGGGAAGAGTGGGCTTCTGGGATCTCATAAGTTCTCTCTGCAAATCAGCCATTTGAAAATCACTGTACTGTGCATTCTAACTGCTGCAGCTTGGCTTGCATTTGGGCTGCAATAAAGTATCGAACATTTACCATTCTTCACTGTGCGATTCTCTTTCATGCCAGCTTCATATACTTAATTTTTCTAACCACCACTCAAATGTCTACTCTCACAACAAGAAGTATATCCTGTGTCAATAACACTTTGAGCTTCTCTGATCTGATCTGCCTGTCTTTGTTTATTTTAAAATTCTTTTACTTGTTCACCCCTTGTTACTTCTTCTGTGACCTTGACATTTAAGCACCTCACCTGAGGGTTCGCCCAGATCCCACTGGCCTGTGGGCATATCTGTGAGGGATTATCTTGATTGCTAATTAATATAGAGAGTCCAATTCCATTACCTTCCCTAGGCATATGATCCTGGGATTTGTAAGAAAGCTAGAAAAGCAAGATCCTGCAAGCAAGCAGTATTCCTCAGTGATATCTGTAGTACTTACTTGGCTATGAGTGATGTTCTCCAGTCAGAGGTAATACTGCATGGAATAGTGTGCTATCCTATTTTCAAGTTCCTGCCTGGAGTTCTTTCCCTGACTTCTCTCAGTGATGAAACTGTGAGGTAGAAGTATAAAATGAATAACTTTTTCCATCCTCTAGTTGCTTTTGCTGAGTGTTTATCACAGCAAAGGAGAGCAAACTCGACCCACCTCTGCACTGTGATTAAAGAAGCATGGACATTATCACAATCCTTGCTAAGGTGGCATGTAAAGGAAACCTATTTACCATTTTAAATGCTTCTGCTTTTGTTTTAATTTAAGAGAATCTGTGTATTCTTCCACACACACCTCTCACTGTTCAGAAACAACCTAAACACGGCCATTTTCAGAACATTAGTTCCCCCCTCAGAGCAGTTTTAAGGTTATCATGGTTCATACCAAAAACCTACTTTATTTTGATTTCTAAAACACTTCAAAGCAACCAAGGAGTTGATTTGCATTTGACATTAATTCTCTGCTGTAGATGATAGTGGTTTGCTTAAAAACTGGTATGATTGATGACATAGACTTCCTATTAGGACAAGAAATTCCATGTAACCAGTTTTCCTGTCATAAGTGATAGGTCAATTTTAAACTTGAAATTGTGAGAAACCTGAAATATCACTTTACTTATAAGGTAGTATGATAGGCTGTGTGTCTATCCATGATCTATCCTTCCAACTATCTACCCATATATCTCAAATTGTCTTTCTATACACCTATCTTTATTGGTATCAAGCTTGGAACCTAGGACCTCAGGCACTTTCAGCAAGCCCTATTCCACTAAATGATAAAGGAAACAGAAATAAATTCAGATCTTTTGTAGCACAGCAGGAACACTGGAACATTTGTTCTTCCTCTTGGAGACATAAACTTCTGTTTTGAAATGTAAACAAAACTCCTCTAGGGAGAGGAAGAGAATGTCTCTAGCTTCCCTGTACTATTCTAGAATACAGACAAATGGCCTCACTGGGAGCTTTATTTTTAAGGTTGCTATAGTCAATCATCCTTTACACAGAAGACCTCAGTCATAAATAAAAGGACAACAATTTTTTTCATATATGGTGATTCAAACAGAAGTTCTGCTTTCTTAGCTGTTTGGTGCAAGCTGAGGTTCTGCTGTTGATCCTGTGATGCTTAGTGTTGCCTACATGACAAGGACAGAATTCCCTAGACAGCCTCTCGTACTTCTGAGCACACTTGCAAGGGAGTTATCTAGATTGTGTTAATTGAGTAAGAAAAATTTACCTTAATTGTGGATGATACTGTTTTTCGGGGGACAGTATCTTAGACTGAGTAAATAGGAGAAAGTGCATTGAGTAGAAGCATTCATCTCTCTACCAACTAATACACAGAAGTTACAACAACAGAATAGAACTATACAAATTATATGCTTAGACCCAAGAGCAGAGAAGCTACCACTGGAAGGCTCTTGGGGCCACCCAGCTGCTGATGTTGGAACAGTATTGCTTTGACTAGTTGCTCCTTATCCCAGGATCCTTATTGATGCCAATAAGACTGAGTATCCAATAGTTCTTGAACTTCTTTTAGTCCCATCTTTCCAGCCTATGGCTTCTATGAGTAAAAGGCTAGAGCATTTTATGGAGTTACTTTGTGAATCTTTCATGTATTTGTGGATCATTTGTGTATAAATCTGTCTGTTCACAAGGACATGCAGTGCTCAATATGCATGGCTCATTTTCCTTTCAACCATATTTCAGAACATGAAACTGGCATACATTTGAAGTATTTCATTGGTCCTAGTAACACTCAGCTTCTATCTTGGTTTATTTTGATTTTGGGAATGAAGTAATCATCTTGTGGTTTACCAAATTATCTAGCCCCCAGTGAAGACAGGTTTTCTCAGGTTGTTTCCATGATGCCCTGTGGTTCCTGTTCTGTGATTGTCCTACCAATCTTGCTGTTCATCACATTAATTGTAATCAGTTTTCTTTTGATAGTTAAGTGACAGCAATTGGTGCTTCTTAACTGGAGATTCTGCCATTTGTGGTTTTATTATTGAGTGTTGTTCCATAACAGGGTACTCTATTGTTTCTTGGGGAGAACGTTCCTCACTTACAGAAAAATAAAATGTCACCCTCATTATTTTCAGTGATGCTGTGTTCTTGTTAGAACATAATTTACTATTTTGGCAAAAGAAATATTCTCTTCCTCTCCTCATCAAATACAGTCAGCTACTAAATCTTCCAATCTTACATTAATGACCATTTTAGAACTCCTGGTTTCTTTTTATTTGCTCTGTGGTTGTTTTATTTTTATTATGTTTTCCATAGAACTTCTAAACTCCATTTAAACATCATAACTGCACAACCTCTTTGAGTCTTTATGGTATTTTAAGATGCTGTATGGCAATGCCACTGTACAAAAAGACCCCCTTCATTATCCAGACTTTTGTTCCATCCACACCCCAATCTCTCAGTCTATTATCTGAAGAAACCATCAAGTCCCACTCATTGTTTGCTGGCTCCTCCTAATGTTTGGAGAGATTACAGAGCTACTTAGGGATGTAGTTACTTCCTCTAACATTAATTAACCAATTAATGTTACATCTTGATGCTATGTATTGCTGTGGTGGTCAACAGGAGATGAAGCTTGGTTCATAGGTGGGTATTCAAGATAGAGAATACTGCTTTGTCTTTGGCCAAAAGGAGTAGGGACATTATAGTCCCAGCAGTGTCAATAGAATCTGCCTTAAGGGGGTTTGCTACTACATTCACCATCCCACAAAACTGAGTCTCACTGTTCTCCAACTTGAGCCTTGTACAACACAATTAAGGTATTAACATACTGTAACATTTTGCTGCTGGTCCTAATCACCCCCACACCCACATCTATAAAAGTGAGTTATCTGACACTGGCCAGCAAGTGCCTCTAACTTCTCAAATATTCCTGTTTCCTTCTTGATCTGTAATCGATTACCCTTGGTGTCTTCATTCCTTGGTCAGCTATGCTCAGCAAAAGCCATGTTTCTTTCTAACTAGTACTTTCCTGAATATCTCCAGTCATGTGTCATAAAGAATGTGAGTTCTGTCTTCTGTTATCTCCTTGAGTTCCAGTACCAGATTCCTTCCCATCTCCCTTCTTTGCTAGGCAATATTCAAAATAATTCTCACGTCCTTCATTCAGTGCTTGGTGCAGTGCAATTACTTTGTTGGCTGAATATGTAAATTTCAGGACTTTTTGTCAAGTCCAATAATTGGTTGTTGTCTGTGTAATGCAAATAAAATGAGGGTAATTATTTTTCTCCTTTAAATTTTCATTTTTAAAATTTCCATTATGTAAGCCACTGCACACACTACTGTGTTCCATATAGACATCTTCTTTAAAGTACTCAATGTACTCTGAATATAATTTCCAATTACTGCCCTGTCTCTCCCTCAGCTCCCCTCTTTAGCTCCTTGGCTAGTCGAGATAGTTTCAATTCTATTTTCATGTCATACACACAAACATGATTTTAAATATAAAGTTTAGGAAATGAGAAGAAAGAAAATATTTGTCCTTCTGCCCCTGATTTACCTCATTTAAAATGGATATCTCCAGTTATATCTACCTTCCTCCAAACGGTACGACTTCTTTATGCTTAACACTTCATTGTGCATATATATTTATTGCTTTCTGTCTTCTTAGCATCTAGTTAGCTTACATAACAACCATTGTGAATAGAACTGCAGGAAACATTGAAGGGTATGTGTCTCTGTAATGCATTGATTTGGAGTCCTTTGGTCCAATACCCATGAGTGGTATAGATGGGGTATATGGTAGACTTGTGTTTAGCATTGTAAGGGACCTCCATGCTGATTTTCATAGTGGCTAGTCTACCTCATATTTCCACCATCAGTGTATCAAAGGATTCTTGTCAGTATCTTGTTGGCATTTATTATTCCTATCATAGTGGCTGCCATTCTGGCAGGAATAATATCTGCCACAATCTAAATTGAATCTGCATTTCATTGATGGTTAGTAAGAGTGAGCATCTTTACATCGTGGTGATCGTTTGTTTTTCATCCATTGAGAACGTTTCTTCATTTCATTGACTCTTTTATTGATTGGAATGTTTGATTTCTTGTTGAGTTTTTGGTTTTTGTTGTTTTTGGTTTTTGTGGGTTTTTTGTTTGTTTTCTTGTTTTATTTTGCAGTTTTTCTTTTGTTCAAGATACTAACCCCCTAATCCTTTATCAGATGTATAGCTACCAAAGATGTACTCCCATTTTGTGGGATGCCACTTTACCTGATTGTTTTCTTTACTATTCAGAAGCTTTGAAATTCCACAATGCCAAATATGACCAATTCTAAGACAGATAAACTGATTTCTATCTTATTGAATGAATCTAGTTCACCGTAAGAAGTAGATTGCAGCTAAGTTAATGGTTATCCTATATTTAATTATAGTCACTTCAGTCTAATATATATGGCTCCTGACAATGCTTCATTTGCTCAGGTTCCTTGGAAGTGAACAGTAAAATTCTTGCCATAGATTTCTCCACAGGTAATAGAATAAACCCAGAGTAAGAGCTCTGGATTTATTTTAAATCAACTGGATAATGATTAGTGTGTTAATCTTGTTAATATATAAAGTTATCAACTTTATATGTGCACAAAACATGTGAAATTGAATTGCTTATAACTTGCAAAGGGTATCATCCATACTTCTTTAACTACTGGAATGTAATGGAATCCATTCAACACTCTCACTGCTTATCTAAGCCCACAGAAAACATCGCCTTTCCTTTCTTGTGCAATTCTCCTCAAGGCAGGATAACACACTTCTGCAGAGGAGATGTCACTGAAGTTTGTTTGTATCCTTCCATAGAGGATCAAAGGTTCCAAGTACATTTTTCTTCCCCCAAAAAAGAAAGGACAAGAGAGATGCTGTTTGTGAAACAACCTGCCGTTTGCACACATGCCATTCACCAATGCAACAAGGCTCTCTCTTCATTGACATTCATGCTCCATTGCTGCCTTTCAGACTCTGCTGATCCATGGCCCTTCATCTGAAAGTATGAGTGAGTGTACAAAGAATTCTATTCTATTTTTGTCAGTCTGCTCTTGTTCAAGCCCCTTGACATTGCTCCAGCTCAGCATTCAGCTGCTCAGACAAAGAGCATGCCATTTCCTGCTTTTCATCCATGAATCACAAGAACTAACAAAACGAGTTCATTAAAGGAGTTAAGTGCTTGGTTATTATAAGAGGCAAGAAAGCAAATATTGCTGTTTTTGATTATGGTGGCCTTTTGTAACAGACTAAAGACTGCTCTTTCCTTAGTTAACTGTAACCCTCAAAAATCACTCAGTTTCTTCACGATGCTACTCTGTCATAGGCAAAACTGTTACTATGAGGGTTTGCTGGTTAAAACTAAAGGGCTTATATGTAATTATTTGGAAAGCTCTGTGGGCTTTGTTTGTTTATTTGTTTCCTCATTTGTATATCACTTGAAGAGTCACTACAGGTCTTTGTAAATTTTGAATGCTGATGTAAATAAGTATGACACACAATTAACAACTTCTCTAGAGAGCACTTTAAAGGAACATGTTTACCAGGAGAAGTTCATAATAGAGTAAAATCCTACTGTCTAAGATTAGTGAAAGCTCCATAGCTCACACGCTTCAGTAGGAAACCCTAGCTTGTTTTTGCAAAAGGATTGAGCCTAGACATTTTTGATAATTATACTGTTACATAGAAAATTATTCTATTCTTCTATAAAATTGCTTTGCAGTGAAGCATTCAAGTTCCTAGAAAATTTAGGGCACTTGATAGATCCAAGATTTGACAAATGTCTCAGGAGGGAGGAAAAAAATGATCAAATGAGCCAACTGAGATGATTCCTAAAATTCAGTGTTTGCTTTCCAAAATAATAGTGAAAGTGTTTGGATGCTTGTATTTGCATTAGAAGGGAAAAAGTCAGAATATCTGTTATTTGCAAGGCTAAACACAGGGATAATCTGTCCCTAGCTGCTGAACATGTATTATCTTAAATGTATATTTTTCAATTTTGATAGTCAGTATGATTTAATATGAAAAATTGCCACACTCTTCTTTTCAGTTGTAGAAGTTGCTTTTAGTCCCTGCATGTAGCTCTCAGAATTCTACCATCTGGAACTTGCACCTTACATCTATCGATGGGACTCTTCCACTCACAGATCTACTGAGTTGCTTGTATCTAACATGCTTCATTTACCTTTGGCAGCCAGACCACCACAAGAATGTGAAAAGTGGGACTGAAAGACACAGAAGCTTCCGGTCTGGCAGCTGAGTCACAAAATGGCAGTACACAGACCTGGGCACTTCAGAAGCCTGTTGTGTCTCTGCTGAGTTCTGCTTTTCTTCTGGGATCTTCTAGCATCTTCTGAAAGAGCAGATTTATTTAACATAGTCCCAGATGGTGTTTGTTACTTCCAAGGATAAGAATCTTAGCTAACGCCTGCAGCCTATCTTTATCTTACTTACATGTGTGTTTACCATTGATGGCATTACCATATCTCCAGCTTTCTAATAATGATAGAACAATCTGAATTTAATCTGTAGCAGAGCGGGGGGGGGGGATTTGAAAAATTTTCTCAGATAAAAGTGCTTGTTTTAACCATAATTAAACAAAAATTCAGCAATACTCATGCTAAAACTCCATGCATTCTAGCTTACAAAGATAATAGTTTTATAAATATACCTACTGTAATATAATTAGATTGTGTTCATCAATTTTACTGCTCAGTATTCCCTACTAAGTTTTTATAATGTTATGTTCTAGCTAATTACAAGTGTGGAAGAGAGCTAGGGAAGGACACAGTAAAATGAAGGTCAGATCAGTTTTTTAAATAGTCATATTGATAGTGGATTTTTAACAATACAGGATCCCTAAAATGTGATAATGACAACCTCTTGTCATGTTAAAGTTGAAGAGTAGTACGAATTTTCATAGCAACTGCTAGCTAATGTCAAACTAGCTTTTTATAAATGAAGAATCAATGAATACATACCACACATGTCCTTTTGGGTCTGAGTTATCTTACTCTGAATGATTTTTCTAGTTCCATTCATTTGCCTGTAAAACTCATGATGTCTTCATTTTAAATATCTGAATAGTATTCCATTGTGTAGATGAACCACATTTTCTGTATCCATTCTTCCATTGTGGGACATCTGAATTGTTTCCAGCTTCTGACTATCACAGATAAGGCTGCTATGAACACTAAAATGTGGATATTAGCCAAAAAAAAAAAAATACAGGATACCCAGGTTACAATCTACAGAACTCAAGAAGGTTAACAAGTCAAAGGTTCCAAGTAAAGATGTTTAAATCCCACCTGGGAAGAAGAAGAAATCAATCACAAACATGGAAGACAGAGGGAAAGAGGGACCTGGGTGGAAGAAGGAAGAGGAGGGGAAAAGGAGCATATGATATGGTATTGGGAGGGGTGTGGAGGGAAACAGGGGAAAAGCCCTGAGGGCCAGCAGAATGGATGGAAATGTGTAACCTCAGGAATTAGGAAGTGGGGAGACCCTCTAGAATGTATCAGAGACCTCTGAGGTGAGAGACACTGAGGACTAAAAGGAAAGGACCTTATTTGAAATGCCCAACAGTAGGGAGAGGGAACTTGTAGTGTCCATCTCCAGGAGAAAGATAGGGCATCAAGTAGAGGGATGGAGTTGCCATCCCACAGTCACACACTCTGACTCAGAAGTCCCTGTCTAAAAGCACTGCAGGAACAAAAATGAAGAAGAGCCTGAGGGAAAGGATGTCCAGTGACCAGCCAAAACTAGGATCTAACTCAAGGGGAGGCTCCTAGTATGGCTGTCCTCCATGCAGCCCAACTAGTAGCTGAATGAGACAGTTGCAATTACTTAACACCCAGCCAATGGACTGAGCCTAGGTAACCATGTGGTTGAATGAGGAGAAGTCTAGAAGAAGTTGAGAAAGAGGGCAACCCCATAGGAAGACCAGCAGTCTTAACTAACCAGGACAACCAATATCTCTCAGACATTGAACCAAACAGGCAGCATGCACTAGCTGGTACAAGGCCCCTGACACATACACAGCAGAAGACTGCATGGTCTGGCCTCAGTTAGAGAAAAAGCACCTAATTCTTGAGAGACTTGAGGTCCAGGAAATGAGGAGCCCTGGCATTGGGTAGGATAGGATGTGGGCATATTCTCTTAGAGACAGGGGAGGGGAGGAATGATGTGAGGAGCTGTAGGAAAGCAGACCAGGAGGAGGGTAATGAGTGGATTGTACGAAAAAAAAAGTAATAATAAACAAAAAAATTTAAAATGACTTTAAAAAATAAATGAAGAATCAAATTAGAGATGCCATATCTCAATTACTATAAAAGGAAAGAAGAGACACGTTTTAAAAACAACTCATCTTGTCTTTAATAATACTGTGGCTATCTATCTTTTGCTTCCCTTTAGTATCCTTAGATTCTAAAACTAGTATTTGTGAATACATAGGTTGTCCATAAATTTTATTGAATCAAAACTTGTCCCTCTGGGAGACTAGTGAAATGCAAAGGACGGAAAAGGCAAGCTGGTTAAAAGAGCAAGAACATGACTCCTGAAACATTGCTAGCTGAGTAGAGGGACTTGAAAACCACCAGGTTGCCAACCTAAATGGAATCCTGAATAGAGATGAGCAGGCATGAAAAGGACAGGTTGTACCTTTCTATCTTTCTGTACTTTTACCTATGACTTAAGCAGAAATAATACATCAGGAATGCCAATCCCAGTAGTAGCACTAGAAACTGTTGTACCGGAACTCTGAAGGAGTTCTTGGAGGACAGCCAAGTACTTGATATGCTAATCAATCATCTCTGTGTGTGGTACACATTGATTGTCCCAGAGGAAACATCACATACTGACAATGATGAAGTAAAAATTAAGGTCTTGGCTTCCCCAAATTCATACAACATTACCTATTACTATGTAATTGCCTGAGCATGAAGGTACAACATTTTCTTTCCTAACCTGATTGTTATTATTATACCTCCTTTTCCCCCTTGAAAACCAGCTGACAAGGAAGGGAGAAATTTGAAAGGATAACCAGGCCAGGACAACCTTGCCCTGGTAAACAAAGAAAATGTAAAGCACACACTGTGTGTATTTGTTGGGTAAATTACCATGTTTGCCATGTTTGCAAAAGCATCACTATTCTCATTGAAGAGCTGCATAGTACCAAAACCACAATTACTGCTCTCCAACTAAAACTTACCAAATATGAGACCTGAGAAGATGTTCCAGTGGATACATTGCCTGCTGGCAAGTGTAAGAATATGAGTTCTCCACAATCTATGTAGAAGCCAGGTACAGAACCATACATCTGTCGTTCCAGTGTTGCTATGATCAGAAGGTAGTAGAAACAAAAGATTGACTGGAAATTTATCAGCCAGGTAGCCTGGCTCATGCAATGAACAACAAAAGAGACCCTATCTCAAACAAAGCAGAAGGTGATGACCAGCATATATGGCATACATATGTATGTATCCCTACACATAGTTTGAAATTACAATTGCATACATGTCATGCATTGGAGCGCATGCTTATTAAAATGTTAACTGCTATCAGAGGATATGCAGGTATCAAGTTAGGACTAAACAGAAGGCTTCATCGCTCTTGGCTAGCAGTCATAGTAATGGAATGTGATATGTGAGTTCCTGAGAAAGAAAAGTCATCTAAGGTCTTACTCAATTGTGAACCTCAGGAGCTACAGTACTGACCTGCATAGCAAAATATGCGCACGGTTGCAGTAGAAGCACACATGTTATGGGAAATAATAAACTAATTTTTATGGTATCAAGGCCTGACCCAGAGAAGGAAATACATTCCTGGGATTATAAATCTGACCCAAGGGAGCACTCATGCCCCGAACGGTAGCTTGCATTTATTATTCTGTTCAAATAAATCATCAAAGAAAGAAGGCCAGAAAGATTGTAAAAGTCAGAGATCATATAGGACCAAAGCAAAGCAATGTCTTCTGGAGGGCAACTGCACTCATGAACTCATGGTTAAGAGTGCTCAGTGCTCTTCCAAAGGACCTGAGTTCAGATCTTAGAAGATACACTGAGTGAATCCTAGCAGCTTGTAATCCAGCTCCACAGGATCCAACATCCTTTGTTAGCTATGGTTGCCTGCATAAGACGGGCACACTATCAAGTCAGTCAATGTAGCATGGAGTTGGACAGATTTCATAAGCTCTCACCCGTAACTTAGTAGCTGTGGACAACTGATCGCCTCTCAGTGAGAGAGAGTTTTCTTTAAGGGCTTGGATTTTGGAACATGAACTCTGCTCCAGTTCGTGGCCCCACATTCATGAGTATATGGGCAGCACAAAGTGGACTCCATTATTTAAAGTAAGAAAAGAGGAAGAAATATGAGTTTGAGAAGAGCTGGGAGGCAAAACAGATGTGGGAGGAGTTACATGAAGGAATGTGGGATCAATAAGCTCAAGATCCATTCTATGAAAATCCGCAGGAATTAATACAAAAGTTTACATCAAAAACTGTTAACAGTTCTGAAAGATACTTGAGTATAGAAGCTTAATTTACCTTTCATATTTTTAAATATTTATCTAACTTTCTGAGAACCAGTTCTAGAGAGAATATATCCTGTAAAAACAAGATGTTAGTCTTTGATTCGTGAGGCAATTCTAGTAATTACATATTATTGTGTCTCTCCTGCTTCCTAACCTTTTCTGGGTTATGTCCATTTTAGAAGTCGTCCAAAATATAAATGTGTTCAGCCATAAAAAGTTGCATAGACATATGGACATTAACTTTTATGTAAAATGCAAAATTTGCATATTATTTAAGTGTGATACTTTAATCTACCATTGTATACCGTGAGAAGACAGCCTGAACTTTGAACTTTTCAGCCCTCTTAAAAATTAAGATTTCTTTCTGGTATTTTTTTCCATCTAACCATGAGTAATTTAAATTTTAAGGTTTTACTTCTATCATTTGTTTAAGTAGGTGATTTTTACTCTTGTTGTGATTCTTTTAAGTGACCTGAAATGGCAATATATAAAGGTACGACTGTTACAGATACTTACTGTTTCTAAAATATGGTGAATTATGATATAAGTAATACAAACTCTTGGGGCTGGAGTGATGGCTAAGAGTGCTCAGTGCTCTTCAAGAAGACCCGAGTTCAGATCCTAGCAGACACACTGAGTGGATAATAACAGCTTGTAATCCAGCTCCAGAGGATCCGACATCTTCTTTTAGACTCTATAAGTATTGCACTGGTGTGTACATTCATAGACACAGTGAAAAATAAATATATTTTGAAATGTATTTCTGTAGCATAAACTTCTGACACCTTAGAGTCTACCTGTTATTGTTATTGTTCACCAAAGCTACAATATTGAGTTCAACAATAGACTTACCACAGCCATATAAGCAGCAAGGGGTCCACTTTGTAAGTTATTTTCCACTATTTGAGTTATAATGAGGTAAGATTATACTTACTTGCTGCTTTGCAACCTAATTTAAAACTATGTTCATGAATCAAAAGACATTTTAGAAATTATAAAATTCTAATATGAAGTACAAGAAAATATTTCTGCATTAGTAGTAATGCTTTCAACTTTATGTCAAAAAATATTTACCCCTTTGCCTTAGTCTCTTATTCTTTGAGGTCTTTTTTACTTATTTTTAAAGCAATCTTCACAGTAGTAATAGAAGGAATTACTATGATGTAAACAAATCTGTTTAGACAATATTTTAATTTGATAGCATCTTGCTCTTAAAATTTTGACTTTTTAATGAATTCTTCTTAATCTACTGAAGATAAGAAGATGGAACTCTAGATTTTTCTAACAGTACTTTAGTTATTGTGGATCTTAATTACTCTCTAAAAGCGTATAATTAATGCTCAAAATCTAAATTTATATGTAATGCTCAGAGCCTATGAATATTTCCCAGAATTATATAAATAACATATCAAAACATTAAAATAATGAAACAAAAACTGGACCAAGTTTGGTGAAATGAAAATGTTGGAGAAATGGAAAATGTATTTGTTTTTCTAATAACTTCAAAACAGTAGTACATGGTAGTACATGCCCTTAATCTCTGCTACTTGGGAGATGTGGAAGTAAGTTGTTTGAGTCCATGATGTTGGGGTTAGCCTAGTTAACTGATGGAACTTTATGCCCAGTGGTAGATGGCCAACACAAAATAAAGTGGCTTTTGGGGGAACATTTTATCTCATATTGCTTGATTTGAAAATCTTTTATCTTACTGATATTTTGCTTCTATAATATGCTTTTTTTCCTTTTTTTGAAAAATTTTTGTTCAACTGTTTGCTTTCTAAAGACAGAGAGAGAAAGTGTGTGTGTGTGTGTGTGTGTGTGTGTGTGTGAGAGAGAGAGAGAGAGAGAGAGAGAGAGAGAGAGAGAGAGAGAGAGAGAAGGAATGAGGGAAAGAAAATCATGATCACAATATATTATATGGAAAAACTCAATTTTAAAAAAAGTCCACATCTCTAAAAAATAATGATTATCATTTTAAAATGCACATCAAACTTGTTTAAATAAGCCAGAATTTGTCTCTTGGAAAAGAAAGTCTTGAGGCTAAAACACACTGGTTGTAGCCTTATGGTGAGAACGCCATTGTGACAGAGAGTGAGAATAGCTCTGGCTTCCATTGTAGTTTTAGAGGAATACTGAAGTCATATCACTTCTTCCCAAACATCACAACTGTAGGTTTGCGCAGTAGCCAGTTGCTAGTGGCCAGGGTTCAATTTCCTTTTTTCTATTGTGTCTCTTAATGCTGTGGAGCCTATGCAGACCGTGGCTCTAGTATCTAAATGCATGGTATGTCATGCAGAAAACTACTCTACTCTCATCATTTTAATACATTTTGCACATATACACATCACACACACACATACACACACACACACACACACACACACACCTGTATCTTTTTTAAAGTAAGTCTATGTGCTAATCTCAAGTGAGGAAGGCCTTATGTGGCTGGCCCAGTTTTCAATCTTGTCTCTTGTGTAGTTGCTGAATTCACACCTGCTGCTTCTCCATCTGCTACAATTTTAGATCAGGAAGACCTTCCCAAAATATATGGAAAATGTCAAACATAATCCAAAAAAGCACTGTCGTCTTCAAGCTGATGCTGTCCTAGGATGACTGATGCTTTTCTGTCTTAGCACAGCTTCCCTTTTCCATTAACCTAGAGTCTCTGCATTTAAAGGATCAAGATGATTTGGTCATGGTTTAAAGAACAGAGAGGGAGAGCATTTCAAAAGCAAATGTCATTGTGCTCTATGGGAAGCCCTTGAAAGGTTGTTTCTCCTATACTTAGATATTAATCACATGCTTGAATAATATAACAAGCCCTAATGATACATTTTGACATTCAGTGAGTATACAAGCAGCTTCTGTCTCCATCTTCATATATATGGTATAAGAAAATTTATGTAGAAACAAAATGTATAATGACTTGAGTCCTTTTAATACAGATAATTCCTGTGAGCAAGAAGCTACAGAGACTGATATGAAGGCTCTGAAAATATGTCCAGGAATTTGATGAGCTTATATTGGTTGATTCTTAGCCTGATTTTATATTCTGTTCTTATTGCCTAATGTTTAGGCATAGAATTTGATGTTTACTTTCCTACCCACTTATATGAAATTTCTATCCCACAACTACTTCATGACCTATAGCAATAAGAAACATCTGGGAGTAAAGATGAACATAGTGGTTCCAGAAAATAAAGTGGAATGAATCCTAAGCCTTAGAGAGGAATTTTGTGTGTTCCTCTTAGTCAGATCCTGGCATGTTGACCTTCTGTAGCATGGGATTCATGAATAGTTTCTGAAATAAAGTATTGATTGTAAAAAGTTTATGCTAATTCAAAACAGCAAGTTGTTCAGGGCTGGCTATTACGATGAAGGTGCTGAGTAATTAAAAGGTCATATGAATCTCTAATTTTGAGCCAGTCCACAACTTTGGGGGAATGCTTGAGTAGGGCTGAGTAAAGGCAAAGAAGATCAACTTCTCTGTGGAGAGGTGCACTGCCAGAACTATTTATTTGCTAGACTGTGATATGAGATACATGGAGAATGGCTATTCTCCCAGCTGTGTTAGAATCCAAAGTTCAAAACTTTCCATTTCTATGTAGTTTATCACTTTAGGCTTCATCAAATTGTATCCTTTATCAGTGTAGAATCCTTTAAGCTGTTCTGACGTGGCTACCATGTAGGATTTTTCACTAAAACAACCACACTCATAACTTTTTTTTTTGAACAAAGAAGATAAATTCATCAACCACAAGGAAAACTAAAGAGGTAGCAAATCTCCACCTTGAAATCCTAACTTTTCCAGGTTGTGCTTTGAGAACATTCACAGTGCCTAGTGCAAGCAGTTTTCTTACTGAGATTTGTATGTTGCAAAATGTTAGTTTATCTCAGAAAAAAAAGAAAGATGAAGTATGCACTGGGTCTTAGATACTGTGAATCCTGTGTATGTGACAAATGAAATTTCAACTTCTTTCTTTGTCTTGGACTTTGCCATACAGGAATATTTGTTTCTGAACAAAGTTCTTCATAACAATATAAACTATTCAAAAAACAGAAATTTGTACATCTCTCAAAGTACCAAGAGCATCATAAGAGTTTTCTTTTTACCGGACTGAATGCCTGTGCTGCATCTGAGTAATTTAGTAGATATAAAGTCAGACATATGCATACATATATACTTATTTGAGGATTTCATGTTTTGATCACATTCATTCATCACCTACTATGCTTCCCAGATCCCCCATCCCTATCCACCCAACTTTGTGTCTTTTTTTTTTCTTTAACACATCAAGACCAATTTGTGCTATACAACTGCTATTGGATATGTGGCCTTTCACTGGAGTGTGGTTATCTTCTGAAGGACACTCTTAGAGAAAACTGTATCTTCCTCTCCTAATAGATAAATTTTACTTATAGCCTCATGTCTAAAGGTGAAATTTTGTGCCCAACTCCCAACTCCATGTTGAGATTTGGTCTGGCCTGGGTTTGCTATGGTTTTGTGTGTACTGTTGCAACCACACATGAGTTCATCAGCTTAGCTGCCCTGACATCTACAGAAGACAGTTTCCTTTCAGTCTCTCTGACTGTTTCTTATACTTTTTCCACTCCTTATTTCTCAATTGTTGGGCTGTTGCAAGAGATGATGTTGTAAATATGCACCATTAAGAACTAGTCATTTTGAAGTCCATCATTCTGTAACTCTTGACTAGTTGAGGATCTCTCAGTTAATCATAGTATATTGCAAATAGAATCCTCTGAGATGAATACTAAAATATGCACTGATCTATGGATATAATGGTAAAACTTTAGGAGTTAATTTAATAACACTTATATTTAGCAAAATAATAATAGTGGGCTTTCCACTAGGGCCTATGACCTTTCTAGCTATAAGTCATGGACCTGATAGTTGTGCAATATATGGATTTTATCTTATGGAGTAGAGCTTAAATCCAAGCAGAAAGTAGTTGGTTATTATGCCCCCACCCGGACCATGCTTGTGGCACTATTTCACCAATAAGCCTGGCTTACCAGGCCAGTCATTACTATAGTTCACACAGTGTGTGAGTGTGTGTGTGTGTGTGTGTGTTAGGGTTTTGCTGCTTTGAAAAGACACCATGACGTAGGCAACTCTTATAAGGACAGCACGTAATTGGGGCTGGCTTACAGCTTCAGAGGTTCTGTCTATTATCATCAAGTCTATTATCATGCAGGAGCATGGCAGCATCCAGGCAGGCATGGTGCAGCAGGAGCTGAGAATTTTATCTCTTCATCTGAAGACTGCTATGAGAAATCTGGCTTTCAGGCAGTTAGGAGAGTCTTAAACCCTATTCCCACAGTGACACACTTCCTCCAACAAGGCCACACCTCCTAGTAGTGCCACTCCCTGGGCCAAACATATTAAAACCACCACACAAGGCTCACAGTTCGATATTACTAGTGCTTACTTTTCTCCTTTAGTAGCTGCACAGCATCTTCCAACACTATGAAATCTAACCAGGAAGGGATGAAACTTCCAGGTCAGTACAGTCATGATTTCTCCATGTTGTATGATTCTAGTATATGGTATCATCAAGAAATAACATTTTATACTGTAATCAATTCATGGAAAGCTCTAGAATTCTACTTTTGAGCCCCTAACTTAGTATAAAGATGTTTTCTGTCCTCAGACTTCCTTGTTGTCTGGTAAATGGCACACATGCTTGTGTACAGACTGCTCTTTCACCTTTCGACTTTTGTGATACTTTGTTCAACCTTAATTCACAATTTATTGACACATTTTCTATTGTTAGGTGCCAATAATCTTTCCAGACATTGGCAAATCAATTTTACAATAATTTTTCTTCCTGTATGATTCATAGCATCAGTACTTCTGTTCCCCAGTGCTGTTACTACTCCTTGAGAAGGTAGACAGATCGGTCACCGGTGAACCTGTTTCTTGAGGAAAAGTGTTTTAGTGCTTTTAGTTCTGTCATTATCCAGGTGGCACAAGGGACTAGGGTGACTGCTTTTGGAAGCATAGCAGAACCAACAAGCTGAAACATGTCCTGGTGTGTCTGAACTCCTAGACTTAAGAAGAAGGTAGTACAGTTAGTTTAAATCCTTTGGTGTTAGTAAGTCTGGGGGCTACCAGTATTTCTTCTTCAGGGAAAAATTCTGATTAAGATGTATTTGATTATTAGAAAGTGTAACTTGAAACGACCATTTGGTTGTGCTTTGTCTTAAAATAGACATTTGTTAATAATAGACATTTGGTTAATTATTATCTACCACATTTTCTGTAGTCATAATGTTCTACTAATTAGGAATTTTTACATTAAAATAACCAGCCTTATTTTACAGTTCACTATAATGTTTTGTGTCTGGTTTTTGGTAACTTACTTGTTTGTTACATTGTAAGCAAAGTATTATTTGGAGACAAGTTAGATACATGTATAAAGTTAGTATTTAATGGTTGAAAATGTTACATAGGTGAAACATGTTAAATGCCAGATATGGACATATCTGTTCTCAATATAATATAGAATTAAGTACACAGGATGACAGATGGGTCTGTGTAAGCTGTTGTGGGTGGGAGGAGTAGGATGGAGAAGTTTGTCAGCTGAGGAACTGCTCCAGTAACTTAAGTCAATTAAAATCTGTCAATTGAAGTTATCATCTATAAAAAGGGAAGTTGAAGTCATTGTTATTCCAAGAAGAATTACTCTGGAAAAAAGAAAAAAATCTATTTCTAGTGCATCTAGAAACTATCATAAAATGATGATCTAAGGATCTTTCTAATGGCTTGAAACTAGATCTGGAAGGAGAAAACAAGTAAAGTGTGGCATTTGAATGTTTCTTGATGTTTCTTGTCACCACAAGTCAGCCATCATAATAGTGATTCCCACATCTCTCATGAGACACAGCTTTGATATGTGCTAGACTCCTTAGAACTGCATCAGATATGTACTAGTATATTTTCCCAGCACAAGCTGTGATTATTAAATCATTAGTTCATTATCAACAACACTAACCTTTGTCCTTGAATCTTCACTTAGCTTAGAGATCTATAAGGTTGTGAGAAAAGCATTATCTCTGTAATTATCCTTTTGTTCATCATGCTCAGGAAATTGCCTCAGGGAAATTATTGCATAAGCTGCTAAGATCTCTCAAGGCTGGTGGCTAGGGACATCTGGCAACAACACTTGACAGTTTCTCATCATTCAACATGACACTACATCTTTAACAGCAAGAGCCAGTCCTAATGAATTACAAATACTTGGCAACCTCTGATGACTGGTCCTACCATCTATAGAGAGAACTGGGTGAAGCCACATACAACAGACATGATGTGTATATAGAGATATTTTGTAAGAATCAGTCATTTTTAGGAGTGATAACGTTAGATAACAATATTCTTCTATTCTTAGTTTCTGAGGCTGTGAGAGAATGTCTGTGGCCAGAGTGTGAAATGCCAAGTTTATATTGTCCTACTCACTGACTTCCAACTCTAGCCCTTAGGGAGGTCCACAGGCAGTTGCCACAGAAACGACCTCATCTGTAACTCTCTTTTAATAGTACGCAACCATAAGAATAAGGGAAAATAAGCAATACTTTCTCTGGAAATACACCTTCTGGCATCTCAGCTGTTTCAGGAGTAATGTAGAAGTTGTCATCTAGACACTGTCTTCTTTGGGGTCAAACATTTAACCAAATGGGAAGAACATAAAGGAAAATGAGAAATGAATTAGATTGTGGAATCTGAGGGGCATTCATGGACAAATTTTAAATTTTTTTTCTTCTAGTTTATAGATCAATGAGTTTTGGTCAGTGCTTTAATTTCACCGTAATATTTTTTTCTATGAGGTTTGTCTCTTTATCATGATGACCAGAACACTAATCCATAAGTGCACTAAATACTACATACTTATATATATATATTTCTCTTTCTATCAGTTTATCATGTCACCTGGTTGAAAAGCTAAGTGACTCAATGAATGTAGTTGGCTTTAAAGATAGATGTGCTTCATCAACACACTCTTTATGGATAATACACATATTCACCTCTCAGTAATTTATCATTGTTCTGATAGGTTAACAATACTCCTTTAAGTCTATATATGGTAGCACTGTTGTTTATTAAATTATTAAAATGTTCCAACATCAATGAATTAATAGCTTCTGGCTCTAGTCCCCAAAGTAGTTCCAATATCGTCAGAAACGTGTTTGATATTTTCTATTAAGAGTAGATATAAATAATATAACTGAGCATATCTGACATCATGCTTCTTACAGAACTCTAAGAATATAACTCATCCTAAGCAGTAATAGCAGCACAGACTCACTGATCATTTTCTATCAGCCAGCAATAATCCAAAGCATTCTACTTAATATTTATATTTTGTGCAGCAATTCTTTGACATACTATGATTGTTATATGCATTTTATTTTTTGACCGATAATTCAAGGTACCCATCTGAGTATCAAAAAATTTGTCTTAAGTCACTCTAGCAACAGGTGAAACAATTTTTAATCGTCTTGTTTTGGAATCTGGGTCTTCAACATTCCCCTAGCCAGCCTCCCCAAACATGCATCATTGTCTATTCTAAGTCAAGAATGTTATATCCTTCCTAAGATAAACACACAGATTTGCTACTATATTTGCTTAGATTTGACTCTACTAGGTCCCAGCTTAACTTGCATATTTATAAACATGGGTTGGAGTCTATCTCCTTTCACGATATAAACCTGGTGTTTATTTACCTACAAAAGGCAATCAAGAAGGCTTGGAGGAACATAATTAAAATGCAACATTTTCTAAGACAGCATGTCTTGCTGTGTTGCTATAGAAACAATGGGATTTCTGATCACTGACCTTTCAGGGAATGCAAGGATACACTTTCATAAGCATAATCAGCCCAGGATATTCATCTCTAGTTTCTGGTGTAGCATTTTGAAATCTTCTTTGTAATCAAGGATGACTTTAGAATTAAATTGTATTGTTCAGTGTTACTACAGAGTCAAAGTAGAGTTCTTTAAAGAAAT
Source organism: Grammomys surdaster (assembly GCF_004785775.1). Classification (NCBI taxonomy): domain Eukaryota; kingdom Metazoa; phylum Chordata; class Mammalia; order Rodentia; family Muridae; genus Grammomys; species Grammomys surdaster. The sequence goes on along the minus strand of NW_021605171.1, from coordinate 5,877,812 downwards.
GTTTTTAACTGAGACAAAGTTAAAGACAAAGTCTAAGACAAACACAGTGACCATTGGAGCAGCAAAGATAAAGAAATTTTAAATGAGTGTATTGGGATTATAGGAAGCAAAGTCACCTTTTAAAAAGTTCTGATGCTATATCTGTTCTGCTACATTTTGAGTCCTTCTATCTTATGTTTAGCAAACTATAAAAATGTGGTCTTACTGTATCAAAATGTAACTAGAAATTAGTAGCTTATCCCAAAATATTAAGGTATCATTAACCAATGGAAATTCTTAGCTAATTCCCTTCCTGTGGTAATACATTCATACGCTAGGTTATTCACTGATAAATAAACACAATTAAAATTTCTAGTTTAGAATGAATTTATCTATTTCTTTGGCCATTTGGCAGAAGACAAATACCAACGATTTAATGAGGACATGACCAAGCTTGCCTTATGGTAGACTATTGATATGATTACATCAATATTTCAGTTTGTATTGGAAATAAATGAGGAAGATCATCAGAAAAATACATCATTTAATTACAAAAAATACATATCAATGGGTGAGTATATTACCTAATATCAGAAATATCTCTCCAGATATAAAATTCTTATAACACAAAGGCACCTGAAGAAAAATTGAAATATCCCAATAGTTGTACATTGAGCAGTAGGATCCACACTACTGCTTAGACATTTCTAAGAAATTAATTACTAATTAATTCTAATTAGAAATTAATTCTAATTACTGCTAGAAATTTCTCTCATGTAGTAGCACATTCTTCCTCTAGAGACTCTTCAGATCCTTCCACTTAAAAGAGAGGTTGTCTTGATCAAACTCTTAAGCCGGTGGTGCTTAATCTTGATCATGTAATAAGTGAGACAGAAAATTCAATTTCTTGGTGTTTTGAGAATTAAATGATCTAAAATTATGTTAAAATCATACCTAAATTTACATTAGGCTAATAATGTTTCAGAAGTGGTTCAAAACTTACTCAGTATATAGTCAGTTTATTGCAAAAGATAGAATCCAGGGACACCCAGATAAAGAAGATGCAAAGGGCAAGGTGGTAGGTGTGTGTTGGGAACCTCAGAATATCTCTGGATGCTCACCTGCCCAGAAGCTGTCTAAGCCCTGACTTAGGGACTTTTACAAAGAAATAGTGAAGATGGATCTTAAGTTCTAGATCTTTTCCCTTCCTGGGGCACTGGAATAGGGTCTAAAACTTTCAGTTTCTAAACATGGTTTAGTATTTCTGCTGGCCAAGGTCAGGACTCAGAACAAGGGCTCAGAATACCTGTCTTGAAATACATTCACACTTTGGCTTGCTGTGTATTTGAAACTGAGGGAAACAAAGCTTTGGAATTAGTAAACTCCTCTCTCTTTCTCTATCTCATTCTCTCTCTCTCTCTCTCTCTCTCTCTCTCTCTCTCTCTCTCTCTCTCCCTCCCTTTTTCCTTCCCTCCCTCTCTCTTTGTCTCTGTCTCCCCCCTCTCTCCCTCCCTCCCTCCCTCCCTCCTTTTCTCTAACCTTTCCATCTCTGAAGACCCTCAAGGAATACCTACCCACCTCCAAAGGAAGGACTGCTAACAGAAGCAAGAAAAACACAAACTGGATTTGCCACCCCCCCCCAGTATAAGTTATATGACATTTTAAGTTAACCATAGATTTTTAAAACTATTTTCCATGAAATTCAACCATAAAAATATAGTTTATTTGTATTTTTAGCTTTTAACTTTTGAATAATCATCTATCATGCTGAACTTTAGTTAGCTAAGTTTGTTCTTCATTTTGCCCATCTTTCTTACAGAGATGTCTTTTGCCACCCTTGTGCTGATTGAGGAAGATATAGTGCTTTTACTCTTATACATCAGCCAGCTTTAGAAGCCAAATTGTATGTATTTCATCAGAACAAGTGTCAAGAAATTCTTCAGCTTTGGGAGCTATGTTCAAACCATGGATACATGAATGAATAGTAGAAAGATAGATAGATAGATAGATAGATAGATAGATAGATAGATAGATAGAAAGAAAGATAGATAGATAGATAGATAGATAGATAGATAGATAGATAGATAGATA
>NW_021605171.1:5830347-5875732 GCF_004785775.1 Grammomys surdaster | reverse complement strand
GATAGATAGATAGATAGATAGATAGATAGATAGATAGATAGATAGATTAATAGATAGATAGATACATAGATAGATAGATTAATAGATAGATACATAGATAGATACATAGATAGATACATAGATAGATACATAGATAGATAGATGATAGATAGATAGATACATAGATACATAGATACATAGATACATAGATACATAGATAGATACATAGATAGATAAGCTATTAGAATAAGAGACATACTTAGCAACCATATGGCTCACAAAAATCACAATTATTTTAAAGTACTCTGCCAGGAATTAAAGGCAGAAACTCTGTATATCTTTCTTGAGACAGTGTCTCAAACCCATTAACCTCTTTTTGAATGATCCTTTTTGAAAAAGAGGGTACTTTTAGTAAATTTTCTGAATACCTTAAACAACATCTGGGCTATCTTAATAATGAACCATTCACCAGCTTCAAGGAAACTTAGATAAGAAATTAACATATTTCCAGTGTCAAAGCACACGTGCAACTGAGCACTCCATAGTATTTTCTCAAATGGGCAGAAGAAATTTCCAGTGGTGCTATATTCACGGTCTCCCACTCTTCTTCTGTTCCTGTCACTGCTCAACATGCATGATGTACTCATGACCATATGTAAAGTACAATATTACAGAAAGTATACTTTCTACAAGTGATTTTCACCATGACTCTGCTGATTTTGTCCTGAACAATTAGAAAGATGAACTTGAATAATTTTTCAGTCAGTCAAGTCTTTGTCTGCATTCATGGAAAATTAATCCTGTCTAAGGAAACTTTTCCTAAATAATATTCCTATATCTCAATTATTCACAAATTGACATTTCCTTTTGTTCCATTTTGCTTTTGCCTTTGCATATCTGCTAAGGTATCATATATGTAGCCTGCTGACTGGGGTCCCTGAGAAGTTTTAAGGTACATCCTGGGTTCTTGCATATATATACACACACACACACACACTAAATTTCAAATTAAGCAAGTTTTTTCAGCCTGCCTCTGATATGCTAATGTGTCTTATGAATATGTAAAAGAGTCACTGTCCCTCACACTTTTTATTTCCAGTGAAGTGTTTCTCAATGCAGCCACAGCTCAGAGCAGGATCAAGCTGGCTGTGTGAAATAGCACTGGAGGATCCCTCCTGCAGATGAAGGTTCCATCTCTAAATTCTCTCAGTTCCTTAAAACAGTGTTAAAACTTTTCATTCCTGTTCATTGTGTCAGTTGTGATTTCATGCTCATTTTCCCGATATGCATGATTTTGTCACTAAAGGAAAACAGAACAGGAAAAGATTTTGCAATGAGATAATGTTTTATTTTAATTTCCACCATTTATATACAAACACTAGTTAATAAAACACATCACAAAACAGTAAAATTCATAAATTAATATTTATAGGTGCATAGTCTCATGCTCACATATTTTAAAATATATATTAACAAATTTCACAACACATCATTCTTCTTAGACAGAAGGAATCATTAAGGACACCTAAAACTCTTAGATTAAATCACAATTTCTTAAGAACGGCAATAACAACAACAACGAAAAAAAAAAACTGTGAAGATTTAGAAATAAGTGGTAGTCACTTAGGTGTTTTAAGTTTCTTCTAACATTTTAGGTGTGAAGCCACAACAATATCCATAGCACACATGACCCAGCTACCATGTATTCACTGTAGTGAGAGGGGAGCACCGGGATGCTGAGGGGCGGGTACAGGATGCCGATCACTGCTGATGGAAGACTTTGAAACACACTGTACAGCTTTGAGACAAGGTCATGACTGGGCACATTGGAACTGAGCACTTGTACGCCACGGAAGAGCAGCTGGCAGATCTTAGGACACTGGGTGCAATGATATTCTTAGGCTTCAGGCTCATAGTCTTGGTAGCCTTCCTAACATCAGGAAAAAAAATAACAGCATGCCTTGTCAGTGAAGTGACAGATATCAACTGTCTGCTTCACAGGAGCGAGGGCTCAGCCTCCCAATCAGATGAAATTGATCCTCAGAACTATTTGGAACTTATTTGTCATGAACATTTATTGGTTTTTTCATACATATCATCTGTAACTTATTGTGGTCATCACAGATTATTAGGCCTAATTCTAAATATGTCATTTGATCTGTGATCTCATCCTGCAGTATGAATTAGATGGGGTTCTGGATTATCTCCTTTGCTCTGCATTTTGAGCTGTGAGCATCTAGGTGACCTGCATAAAGTTTCCTCCAGAGCTCAGCCTTCTCCTTTCTCTCCCCCACTAGGATACTCCACCTTCATGGAAAGCTTGCATGTGGGCTCTTTCACTCTAAAGCCCAAGCCTCCTGGACAAAATGTGAATAACATTCATAACAGTAATGGCCCAATGTAACTGAATTTGATAGCCTTCTCCAAAATTAAGTCTAATTTTATTAGGATTCTGTTGTTAAACTAAACCTATTGTCAAACTCTTGTCTCAAGTGTAAATATAAACTTAAATGACAAAGTTAACGAGTCTCTACAGTTTGTCTATAAAGTAATTATATCTTCAGCCCTAATCTATCATTTTTTTTCTGTTTCCTAAGCATGATTCATAACTGCCCATTGTTGCTCAGACATTTCCATATGCCTTTGTTTCTGGTACTCTTTTACCCTCTCCTACTAAGACTAAAATAATTTCCTCTAAAACCTTTTCTTGATTGAACTACCCAAACTGTAATATGAGAGATATCTAATAGTGGCAGAATTTTTGATGGTACATGTTGGTATGATTCAAATTATACACCTAAAGTATTTTTCTTAGTTTTCTGTATATAGGCATTTATACCTCTGAAGGCATTTCATAAGCCTCACTGCCAGGATCCACAGGCATGTCTTCCAGTATTCCTTCTTGTGGGTACCCCTCTTCACCCTACAGAGAGGGAAGAGAAAGCCCAATTAGATAGTGGTTTAACTGAAACACAGCTTGAAAAAGCACCTTATGTCAAACACATTCAAGGTGCTGCAAGGGCCTTGCATTCTTTGGTATTACTGATGGATGTACCAAACCACTGGAAAAAAATACTGTGCAAACATGGGTTACCAATCTGAAGAGTACAAAGGTTTTGCTGAGGTTACTCATTACACTGGAAGTAGCCAAAGCTAAAGTCTGTAAGTTCTCCCCATAACTGCAATGCTATAGTAGCAACAGTTTGCAGTCAATGGGTAATGGTGAATCAAATAATGGTAATGTATCCATTTTTTTCTGAAATCATGATAATTCTCTAATAGGGAGAACTTATTATTGGTGTAATGTTTTAACAGGACTTTTGTATTTGTGGACAGAACCTGCATAGCACTTGGATGCAAAAGTAAAAAGCTCCAAGAAAGTGAAACAATTATTGACAGACAAGTCATTACTTTTTTATTTTTCCTAAATTTGATAAGGTAAAGTTCAAGTGTTTTGTCATTGTTTTCTTTTATTTTATGTGTATGGATGCTTGCCCTGTGTGCATGTGTGTGCACTATGTGCATTTGTGGTGAATGTGGAGGGCAGAAGAAGGCATCACATTCCCTGGAACTAGAGTTATAGACAGTTGTGATTCTCCATATGGTGCTAAGATATAAACTAGGGTACTCATGAAGAAAAACACATGGCTTTTAACCACCGAACTATATTTCTAGCCCAAATTATTCATTTTTAAATGCTGCCAAGGAAACAGTTCTCTTCAGAGATCCGACGTTTGAAATTATACATACTTCAAGTTAAAAAATAAACCAAAGATACGATTGGACAAAATTTCAGATTACCTCTCAGAATGCAGACACCCTAGCATTCAGCTTGACATGACGTGGCTTGTCTTCTCCATCAAAGATCTCTTGCTCCTTCCCATTTGTTCCACCAAAGTAATTATTGAAGGATAGAGTTCAGTAAATATTCAAAGAGCCGAAATGCAACTAGAGTCTAAATGGACTCATTCAAAAAGATCAAAGGATGCTCAGCTTCTGTGGACAATATGCTTAGAGTAAATGCTCTCTCCCTCTGCTTTTATCATAGACATGATGCACAAGTGGGCAGAAGGAAGAAATAACGGTTGACACTAAGGCAACATCAGATGCTGAAGATCCTGCTTTTGGCAACATGGGCAGTGCAGCTTATAGATCATTGTATCCTGCTGTGTAGATATCACCAATCTCTGTTTACAAACCCAGAGTTTCCAATTTACATTAAATAAAATTCAAACTGTCTCCAAAACACCTCACTTCAAAATGTAGAGTAACAGTATTATACATGACTGTTTAAGAATCCAACTTTTTGTTGTATAGTGATTCAGCACCAGGACTTGCTCACAAGATGTGCATTACATTTCTAGCCTAATTTAGCAATTGTTTGTGACTCTGAGCATGTTATCCACACCACTCCTCAGCATCAACTAACTTTAGTGACAAAAGACAGAAGAGAGACCTTTTCATTTGTATATAACTTGGAGAAGCAAGTGATACAATGGATCTCTCTGACTGATGCTTACATTCTTTTTATATAGCTCATATAAAGGAAAAATAGTAAAACACCTGTTCAAAGTATTTTCTAATGTAACCTGTGAGATTTATATTATAAACTGGATGAAATAATATGGAAGGCTAATCCTGAGGGCTGCTAACTCTGATATTCCTGCATGAGTAGAAGAGGATGTCACAGGCTGTGGGTGTCAATGTGTATAAGGGGATAACTGTTTGTCCTTCAAAGTTCAGCCACATAATGCTGGATGTTGCTTAGAAATTCCTTCCTGGATTTATCATGTACTACAATCAATTGAAATCCATGTCAGTTTTAATCATATCAGTCAACTTGTAAATTAATGTTTGTTACTTTTAAAAAACGTTGTATATGTGTTTCTTAGTACTACTTTTTCTTAAGCTAAAAAGATTGTACCCTACTGGCATTCATTTAGGTAACACTGTTTCACAAAATCTTAAGGAACTCTCTTTATCGAAGTTTTTTTTTATTTTAAGACATTCAAAACTTAATTTGTAGGCAAGGGTTCCATTAATCATAAAGGACCCATAATTTCTATAATAAAAGTGAAAACACAGATGTGTCCATAAGTTTAACTGTGAACATGCTCCAGGGGAGCAGTATGTCTTTCAAAACATAAATACATACTCAAAAGAATAGAGATATTGTCTAAATAAAAAGGCAAGAATGTCTTTACTTATAAAACACACTGATGGATAATTCGCATGTGGGAAACACCTGCCAAAGAGAAAAACTAGAGGATGAAGTACAGGTCGAGGTGTTGGTACAGATGTGGCCATGCAAAAGACAGGCTCTTCAGCCATTTTTTCCTGCAGAGAAGGCTGTCAAAATCCTGAAGCAAGGATATCAAATATGTACCTCCTCATTTTTAGAGAGATCTGTGCTCTAATTCCACCTGGCTTCTTTTGCATAGCTTGTATACTACCTGGACTTGAACACACAGCATGCATGCTACTTGGTCCTTACTATATATCCTGCATCCCTAATGCATACCCAGCAGCTCACATTGCATTTAATGCACAGCTTGTATCCCACCTTGTCCCCACCCCTAACCCCTGCGTATAGCTTGAATTCTGCATGGTTCTTAATTCATAGCTTAAGTCTTTCTAACCTTTAATATAAAGATTTCATCCTGCCTGGCCTCCAAATGCATAGCTTATATTCCACCTGCCACCTCCATGCATGTCTTGCATCTTCCTAGATCCTAAAATATAGCTTTCATGCTACCTGGTCTTTTCATGCACAGTTTCCATCCTACCCGGTCCTCATGAATGTCTTGCAACTTCGTGGCCCCTGATACATAGCCTGTACCCTAGCTGTCTCTCCATGCACAGACTGCATACTACTTGGTTCCCATGTATAACTTTCATCTTACCTGCCCCCTATGCATAACTTGCATCATAATCTTCACTGAAGTTTGCCACAAAGTATTTTGTATAGGATAATTCTTGGTGGCAAAATTAAATACAGAAAACATGGATTATTAATGAAAGCAAGAAGTTAAGATCAGAATACATCAGAATTTCCAACTGACCTTGGAAATTACTGTCCACTGTAAGCAATAATTTGTAACCTCCACAGTGTCATTTAGCATAAGAACATAATGTACTAGCTGCCAGGATGAATGCAGTAAAATAAAAGGTGACCTCTGCTTCAAAATTTACAAGAAACTAAAGAAAAATTGGACTTTCTGAAAGAAAGCGGCAACAGTATATGGTGACATTTTCAATGGTAATCAAGTACCTGATATCTATAACACTGAAAGCTGCAGGTCAAGATTTGACCTCACTGCTCTTATGCTAACATATGTTTTGGATGAGACCAGTATTTTGTTATGATGTCAGGCAACGTTAATCAACCCATTAATAAAAAAAACAACACATTTACTCAAAAGAGCAAATCATATAGATAGAGAAAACAATAGCCACAAAGACAAAGAAAGAAATTTAAAATAATTTTGACAAATAGAGGAATGTATTTTTAAGCATACATCTTAATGTGTTAAGTGCTTCTAATACAAAATACATCCTGGAATTCCATTTTAAATTAAAAAAATAACATAGATCTACTTTTTAAAAATAGTTCATGGCTGAACAAAATTTCTCGCAGAAGCCATGGTTTATTATAACAAACACCAAATTACAGGAGTGCGATGTTTTCTTGAGTTGTTCAACACAAAGACACCCCCCCCAAATAAAACAAACACTACACGTTCTAGCCATTCTTCTTTGCTGTCAGTCACAAGTAGATGATAAGGCTATATAGCTGAAGATACAAAACAACCCAGAGAAGTCAATCAGGATCAGAACCGGAAGCTGTCTCCCTGTGGGCTAGCTCTCATAGTCATAGAAGTCATAGTACACGATACCCAAAGTAAAAAGACATCAATATACTTATTTTATTCTACAATCTATGAGGCCAAACTTCCAAGCACAATTATATTAGTGTTACTACTGTATGGGAAGTAACAATTGCTTTCTGGTTGAAATAAAGACCTGCTTTCCAATGAGGGAATCCAAGTCTAGTATTATAAACATTGTAGGTTCTTGGGAAGAACTGAATAGTGTTGTTTAGTAAATTCACTTAGTATCAAGCTGCCTCTAAATATTCATGTTTGTACTCTTAAACAAATGCTACTTCTGGCCTCTCCTTCCTGCTGAACGTAGAGACTCATGGTTATGAAAGGAACTGAGTATTAGTACTCAACTTAAACAATACACTTACCCTACCCCCTCTAAGGATCAGTATATATATATAAAGAAGTAGCAGCAGAAAGATTGTAAGGGACAGAAGATAGAGACAGTGTTCCTTGACAAGTCATAGGAATTTCAATCATGAACTCATAGAAGCTACAGATGCCTGCTCTATATATGCATAAAAGTGAGCCTGTCAAAGGTCAGGGACAGATAGAAGGGTTCAGATGGCCCTATTTTTCACTGCTGTACTCTTTACTACCGATGGTTTGGGACCATAATAAGTGAGGGCACATAATTCACTGTAATCCTTGAAACGTATCCTTTTCTATGCACAAGCACCTGAGTAGGCTAGCTTGTGCTTGTACTGGCTGGGTAGGGTATTTGTGTGTGAGTGGGGAGGGGGTTGTTAATGGTGGGCATGTAGGACAAGAAGATCCCTGGAGCTTGCTGATTAGCCAAGCTAGTCTACTCTCAGTTCTGTATCTCCAAATGACTCTGCCTGTATGGAACCTGGGGAACGGTACTCCCAGGTTGTCTTTAACCTATACATACCTATTAACCGGAAAATACACATATAAAGATCCAGGCATCCTATATTCATAGATATATAAAATACAACTAAAGAGTTCAGTAGTTGCGGTTTTTCCCTGACCTTGAGGTCTAGCGCTAAAGTAACAAAAACATAACTGTAGCCTGATTGTAACAACCACAACAAAATGACTAGCCACAAAGCTGACTGAAGATATGAGGTTCCTAGTACATCTGAAAGATTACTTTATGATCATAGTCAATTATGTGCCCTCACTTACTATGGTACATCCAGCATCATTATATGCAACAGGATTTTCTCACTGAGCAGAAAACGGCTATGTCATCAATCGCATGTGTCACACTGAAATAGCAAAGTTGGGGAACACTGATAAGAAATGCTGAAAACACACTGTTCTTGAGTCACACCTGTAGAAAGCTTTTTCAGATTGGTGAATACAATTATCCAGTTAGGTGACACTCTTGGAAAATCTAGTCCTACATGGAAACAATGTAAACTCCCCTTCTCATTAGAACATGCACGTGTGTTCTACTTTGAAAGTCTGATAGCTAAAGTTTTTCTTCCCTCTGGCACACTGATTTAGTCTCAGCAGTCCTCTCAGAGGGACAGAAAAGTAAAGAGAATAGATAAACACTCCTTTACCTCGTTGTTTTAAAAGTTTTGGGGGAGGAAGAAAAAGTAAGATAATATATTAAATACACTTGAAGAATCCTTTTTGAGTGTTTTGATCAATTATCAAAAGCAGTGGTATAAAACACTTGGCACACTAAGTACGTATCTATCCGAAAGCATTTTTAAGTAGCGTTTTCAGGAGCTAACATGCTATCTTAATCCTCATTCTCTTCAGTAAGCAGCATAGTGCCTGCCCTTTTGAATGCAGAACCCCGTCATTAGCTGACTCATCTAATGAGCTTACACAGCAAGGCAATCACTGCCAGCTTTTATTCCTGCTACTTGAATATGATCTGGTGGAAATACTAACACACATTGGAAACCTGAGAATAACTTGCATTTTCATGTTTTAGGACTGTTGGAGGAAAATATTACTCCATAGGTTTACATATATATGTGAGGTTTTTGTTCTTATTTAACTATGTATGGGTTTGGACTTTTAAAGATAAACTCCCTGGTGGGTGAAGGCATAGGGTATCATCAGAGTTCAAGTGGGAAGAACTCAGGAATATTAGTTGCACTCTGAGCTCAGAAAGAGCTAGCTTCATCCTCTGTCAGTGCCACGGTCTTTGAAAGAAATTCCTAAAATCAGTTTCTGAATAAAAAGGTAAAATTTGCCCAACTATAAAACAAGATTAATGCTTTTGTTTTATAAGATCTTAAGGAATGGTGAAGATATTAAAAGAAAAAGGAGGAAATATTAAGACTTTAACAAGCCATGGCATGGGTGTTTGCTTTAAACAAAGAAATGACAGACATCAGACTGATGGAAAACACTTCAGGCAAAACAAGGTGCCTGTATGCAAAATATTACAAGAGTTATGAGGTTCTGAAGTAGACAATGAAGGTTTAGAAATCAATAGATGTGAAATCAGGAGCTCTTCTAGAACAAAGGGAGTCTGTGTCTTTCTTATGAGTGATTAAAAGGCTTTAAGAAAGCTGGAGTACGAATGTGAGCAGAGGCCAAGTGAAGTCTACCATGCCTACCATCTAGAAGGAACAGTTCCTCACTTGGTCTCCAGCCTCTTAGACTGACTGTGCTATTCAGTGTCTCCATGGGATCACTAGCACTGAAGATAGGCCCTCACAGACCACAGCAATAGACCCTCACAGACCACAGCAATATACTTCAGAAGGATTTGAAAATACTGTCACAGTTAAATATCATATTGTCACATGGTGCTAGTGGCCACTTTCATCTTTTTTCCCTTAAAGTTTACTTAGAGTTTCTCTGGGAACTTCAAACCAGTTTGAACAGATTAGTGGTAAAGGGGAACTCTAAACCAGATTATAAAGAAAGCTGATAGGCAAGGGAAATCCTGTCATGGTGGTTCATGCCTGTAATACTGTCCTTGGAGACTGAAGCAGGAATGCCAAGGAATTGAGGCCACACTTCATTACATAGTAAGTGTCAAGTGAGCCTGGAATAGAAAGACTTGACTTAAAAACTAAGTAAACAAATACACTATGTTAAACTAAAATAATAATAATAATAATGAAATAAAGTAATTTAAAGCAAATGTTACTAAATGTTTTCTTGCCCATCTTACTTATGAATGAGTCACATTTACGTAAATGAAAAGACTCTCCTTGGTACATCACTAGGATCTAAACACATTCCAAAGATCTTATCAACTTTACCTGCACTCAAACCAGTCATTAGGGAAGGCTGTCATTATGATGCCCATTTTATCCACTGCTGAACAGACTGCACCTGGTTCCAAAGTCTCCTAATTATTTTGTTATATTTTTGTGAAGCTTCTTCTAAATAATACAATATTAAGCCAGGTTCCGTGAATGAGATATAATTAATTTCTGAATACCTCAACTATCTCTGGTATTAAATAAAGCTTGTTACTATTTGATCAGGAAAAATAATCTCAGACGGCTAAGGGAATTGAGCGTGTGTGTGTGCATAATGTTTTGTCAAGTACAAAACCAGACTTATTTGTTTAGGGGCCAATGACAAAGTAATGAAGAGCCCTACTCAGACAGCATTATCTTCTGAATTTGTAGTAAGCCATTTTATTGGAGGTCCTGACACTAGGAACTTCCAGTATAGTTTGAATTATCATCACTTGAGTGCTTTCCTTTCCCCTGATGACAAAGAGCAAGGCTTTGCTGAGCAGTGAAGTCGGAAATCCTCTTGAGCCCCTGCATTTACGTCCACTTTGATTATTATAATAAGGCATCATGGTCTATTAAGTCCATGGGACAGATGCTGTATCTAGTCATCATGTGTAGTTTGCTTACTTATTCACACAGAATATAAAGAGAAAGATTACTTCCTCATCACAGCTGATGAGCTGAATGTTGCCTTTCTCTTTATAAGGCACTGCTTATTTATAGTCTTTTAATTAATTCTAAAGCATCCATTATTTCTGGATTACACACATTATAAAACTTTCAATAAATCAATCCACAGCTCTGTTCAGCATTCTCAATGGATCTTCCTTTAGTTTTGTTTCTTTAGACCCACTTATGAATGCTCAACTGAACTCGCAGGTTCCCACAGACACAGTGAGACTACATTAAGACAGTGTGAGCATCTTTATGATTGTGAGTGGTGGCTGAAGGCACTCTTGTTGGTGAGCTTGCATGTGTATGTGACAGAGATGCCCATCTGGAAAAAAATTACCAGCTTATTACCTTGTGGAACAAATAAAAGCTTCCTTACAAAACCACCCCAAGCACCTTGTGTCAGAGTCCCCTCCTCAAAACTGTAGACAGAATCGGAAACTCTGGATAATATATACCACTCCCCCTCTGAACAAAGTATTTGGTAACTGACTAACCACATAGCAAATGGTACCTGTGACATTATAGATATTATAGATATTAAAGACAGTGACATAAAGTAGCCAGTAATGACCAGTACATAACAAAATATTTATTGAGAATTTATGTGCTCAAATAGCACCTAATTTTATGTATTTCAATAAATGCATATTATTTCATTAATGAATACTCGTTATTTTATATTTTCAAGCTATAGCTAACTTTTTTCTTTAGAATATACTTAAACTTTTTAATATTTTAATAATAGAAATTTTCTGTCTGTTTTCATCAGTTAATTACATTTGAGACTCTACAAAACCTCAAGATTTGTCTTTGTCAAAGTGACACACAGGCCCCTTTCATGTCCCCTCCTCTCAGCTGCCCAGGAATTGAGGTGCAGACTGCAGAAACAGGTACTTAAATCCTAGTCATGGGTATGAAGCACCTGGCGTAAGACAAAGGGACAGAACAAAAACTGCAAGGGCAGCTGCCAGCATCCTTCACTACAGGCTTACCCACAGTAGTAGAGACAGGGGTTACAACAAACCACTTGGTAGGACGACTTTCCAGCCTCGGTTCTGGAGGATGAGTAGACTTTTATTGATTCTTAAGATGCTGCCAAGAAAGCAGCTCTTAATATTTCAGTCACTGGTTTTCTTATGTAAAGCAGGCTAAGAACCCTCTGAAAATCATGACCTTTTATTTGAGTCTCAGGGTTAAAACTCACAGAAGAGCTAGTACACTGCCTGTGAAACTCTAAGTTGCTTATATTGGCCAGATGCAACTGTGACATAAGCACAGCACAGAACGGAATGTTACAATCTTAGAGCTGACAGATAATTATCACACAGTGTTAGTCCTTATGACATCAACTTGCTGCATGATGTCCGGATTTGAAAGACATGATGTATCTTGTGGTTAAGACTTCTGCAAATGTAGACTTTAAGTTAGTTTATATGAAAATTGATCAAATCATAAGGACATTGTATTTTTATGTAGCAGTAAAGACTACAAAATTTTCATGAAATTGAATAGAAAATGTTCTACATTCTTATTCATTGACAATATCTATGCTTAATGCTGCCAAAACTACAATGCTGCTGCTAATATCAACCTATCTGTTCTTCAAAAGAAAGAGGAATGATCAGTATAAACATTCAGATATACTGTGAATGAAGCCAATAACTGCAGAGTATATAGTGATGTATAACATATAGTTTCATCTCAAATGTTGTCAAATATAGAAAAATAAATATGTGAGGGCTGAAAAACAGAAGACTGTAACCTGTGATCTAGGATATTGAGAAGTAAAAACAAGGTGCCCAAAATGAGGAGAGATTACTCCCAGAAACATTAGTATTAGATCTCATTATTTTGGGGCTGGCTGGGAAAACCAAAGACCAGATATACCATGGAAAAAATAAGGCAGTAGGAAAGTGATACTGTCCCTGTGGGAATGGGGATTGGAGGCAGATCTGGAACACTTGCCAACAGGGCTTGCACATTTACTAAGCATCGTGCTTTGACTGACAGAGAGAAAGCTAAAATTTGTTTCAGGTAAATCAATCTGGCAGTGACATGGAGAATGACTGCAAACCATGAGGATCAGGTGTGCATGACAACGAAACCTCATGTTGTACAGGTTGGGTATTGAAAATGAAGCTGGAGTAGCTGTAATCTACACTATTGGAAGTTAGCAATGATTGCTTAAAAGTTGTCCTGAATATTTTATACCTGTAAATTAACACAGTTTTTTCAAGCTCAATATTATAGAAATTAAAAATATAAAATTTTGAGACAAGTTACATCACTGCTTATGAGAATAGCAGTAGCCAGAGCACAGCCCTCACATGGACTTCCTAAAGTCACAGGCAGCTTCCCAATTCCCTCAGGAAAGTTTAAAGAACCCCAAATTACCAGGAACTGGGTTTATGATAGAAGAGAGCTTCAGAACTTAGGGAAATGGCATCTTTTAAGATTTCTTTATTTTTATGAACATTGATGTTTTGCCTGCGTGTATGTTTACATGAGGGTGCCATATCCTCTGGGATGGAGTTACAGACAGTTGTCAGCTGCCATGTGGATGTTGGAAATTAAGCCAGGTCCTCTGGAAGAACAACCAGTGTTCTTAACCACTGAGCCATCTCACCAATCCAGATTTTTTTTTTTTTTACTTGTAAGAAATGACTATAAACAGAGCATCTGACTAAGGCTACACACTCCCATCTGTCTTTGGCTCAGAAGGAGAAACCACTTCCACGCTTCCAAGGCTGATCATTACACTAATGTCCTCATGAAAGCACACCCAAGCAAAAGCAATCAGTGCCTGGTTCACAATATGCAGAAATGTGAGACCAAATGGGTTCCAAGACTGTGTGGAGGCTAAGTTTCAGAAAGAAAAGGAATGAACTCTTTGGGGTTTTTTGTATTTTTTTTTATTTTTGAGATTATAATTCAATTACATCTTTCCTTTTCTTCCCCCAAACCCTTCCAAATACCGCGGAACTTGCTCTCCTTCAAGCTTGCGATCATATTTTCATCATTATTGCATGCATATACGTATTTGTATATAGATATACATTTCTACCATAGCCTCTTTAGTTCATATAATGTTGCTTATATGTATATTTTCAATGCTCACTTATTGGGATTTGTGTCTGATTGATCATCAAGACAGGAACTATTATTAGCTACAGAGAAAAATAACACAATACATTACAGGGCATAAATTCTGTCTGAGATACATTGTCTGAGATGGTTCTTCAAACATGCAATGAATAAGACATTGAAAATATCAGATATATAAGTGTGTTTGAAAGACAAATAAGAAGAGGCACCTGTCCCTGAGACATTGGGCAGGGTTAGACATTGCTACATACCATTAAAACATCAGTAATATTTATGATAAGCCTTCATCATAAACACTATTTTAATGCACACTTTTCTTTTAAATAAACTATAGAGTCAGTTAGTGTGGTAATGTGGCTGGCTAGAATTTCTCTAGAACCTTGTCTGTCTGAGTGAGGGACTGTCAATTGGCCATCAGTAGAGTAGCTGATATGGCAACAAACAATAGGAGGACAACTGCACAGCAGTGAAGACAGAGCGGCTGAAAAGCTCCAGAGAACAGCTGAGTAGAGATGATGGGGAGCAGGGATCATGAAGACCATGAAGAGTTTGAGGAGCCAGAGATAAGAAGCTGCACACTTCCCTCCTCTGAAAGTTCCAGGGAGTCCTCAGGCATGAAGGTGATTTAGACCTAAAATTTGTATCCTAGCTGCTGTCAACAGCTGACAACCCAAACAATCCAGGCCTGGAACTATGACACATTGATTTAGACATGAGGAGGCTAGCAACAAAGACCTGTTTAGAAAGCTGCAGCACTAGCCATGGTAGCTATGGGTCCTAGACTTGGTGATGGCTATTGTCACTGGCAGGACCAGCCTGTGTGCAGAGAGTAGTCATTGAAGCTGGAAGTTGATGGTTACGAAAGGTATTACGTGCCCAGGGCCACAGTGGGTTAACATTCAGAGAAATAAGCCTGCAACTGAGCCTACGGGCATGAATCTCTGGCTAATATATAAGAAATAGTCCTCTACTCTGATGGGAGAGTCCAAAGATGACACATCCTTTCTGTTTTCTCACTGAAACTGATAAGATTCAGAACAGAAAAGCAAAAGAGTAAAGGGGGTTTATTTATTCACCAAATAACCCTGTAAAGCAGTCATTCAATCTGTCTTATTTAGGGTAGTAAAACTTGAGAGTGCATCTCTTCCTGGAGTCACAAGGATGGCCTTCAAGCTCAGTCTGCAGCCATGCAAATGTTAACTAAAGCATGAGTTTTAAGTGCTGAGATGTAGTTGTAATTGGAAAAGTTCTATAATAGATTCTGAAAAGTAAATTAGAAGGAAATTAGCCAACTGCTGAGAAAGGCAATGTGTAACTAATGGGATCTGGGCATTGTCAAGGAAGAAGAGGAGCATAACAAATAGAACCTGGGCATCGCCAGCTGGGGGTTAGAGTCAGCCCAATGTCTTCATTTTACTCTGAAAATTAAAGACAGTATAAATTATTAATCTTTAAAGTACAAAATAACATATAGGCTGTTTTGTATCCATAATGAAAAAATACTATCCAAAGTAACAGATAGCAACAATTCTCCAAGGAACATCTTCCGGTAGGTTGTACATAAATGAGTCAGGTTGTCCTACAATGTTACAGCTACTAAATGCCAAGTTAAACACATGTGTAACACATATGCAAAACATTATCCTAACAAATTCCTAAATTAAATTCCTGTGTTAACATGTTAGATGTAAAAGAAAACCAATAAAGTTCTAAAAGAAAAAAATTATCATTCAGACACAAAATTGACATATACAAAAGTAATTTTACACAATGAACTTTAAAAATTGAAAGTTGCTTTTTGAAATGAAACATAGTTGGATCTTTTTTTATTTGTTCTGAGCAAATACTGGTTTTGTATTCTCTCTCTAGAGAAACATACTATTCTACTTACCTCTTTTGATACATTCTTACTACTTTAATCTTTTAATTAAATCTTATTTTTACTCCTTGAGACTTTCACACATAGATAAAATGCATATTGATCCTATCACTTGCTTTCAATAAATCTCAATTCTGAGCTATTCCCTAGTGACATCTGTTGAATGCTGGCATTTTCCCCTGAAACTGTGGCTCTTCTTGCTTATTATTCGTTCCTTAAATCATAATTTTGTGTCTAGTACTTGAACATTCAATCTGTGCAGATGGATCATGATGTAGGCAGCACAAATGTGAAGGGTGTGAAAGCCCACCAGTGTGGAGGAGCAGTGTACACTGCCTCTTCTGCTAGCAACTGCCCCCATCAAAGTCTCCTCAGGAGGATACATATCAAGTGAGACAGGAGGGATTTATATTATTAGTTGGTTGGTTGATTGGTTGGTTATTTGAGACAGAGTTTCTCTGTGTAGTCCTAGCTAACCTAGAACTCATTGTAGACCAGGCTGGCCTTGAACTCAGAGATCTATCTTCCTCTGCTTCCTTAGCCCTGTGATTAGATAACTTAGACACATAAAACAAATCTATAGGATTTCCTAGAACAAGTGTGAAAACCACAACATTGAACTCAGTCATGTTTCTATCAAAAGACTGCATGATACAATCCACTGCTACTGATAAATGAATGAGGCCATAGTCATTGAACTGATAAATTATGATTTGACTAAGTACCTAATATGCTGCATGCCATCAGCATACCTATAAAAATGGGGATATTCAAAACAACTCATTGAGAGACTAATTGGAAAAATTTAGAATTTCCTTTTATTTTCTTCATACATTAGCAAACTATGTACCAGATGAGTCAGCAACCTGCTGCGACTAGTTGAGAAGGGTGATTATTCGTCATGAGTAGCCATTTGTGGCTGTATTTGAAATGGAGCTGGTCACAGATTGCTCCCAAATCCATCTTTCAATTATCATTCCATCTTCTTTGAGTAGTACTGGCCATTGTTGCCTCAGGCCTTCTCTTTTAAAGGTCTCCTATTTCTGGAAGGAACAATGACTCTCTTGCTTAATGAACACACGGTACTGTGCAGCAAAGGTACCTGTAAGTAAAGGCTACCAAAGCAGAAGAGCAACCCAGGAGACATGAGGTGACTTCTGAGAATAGCAGATATAAGCCTTCCCTCTGTTTTGTAGCCTATTACATAGCTGTGACAAAAGGAACATGCATGGTCTGTGGCTAAAATGAACACTGCCACTACTCAATACAAAGCAAAGTGTTCTTTCTTTCTTGAAGGACAGGACATCTATGAGCTAGCTTGGTCTCTAAGGTGATTTTACCCTCTCATTTTGACTCCCATGGAGAAGATAACATTTATTGTTTTGAGAAAGCACTGCTATGATTCAAGTTAGACAGGGTCACTAAGAGCAGGTTTTTTTATGGGCTTAGAAAACCACTGGGGCAAAGTGGTTTTAATAAAACCAAATCCATTTGTGTGGGTTCAGATCAACTGAGTGTATGAGTCCGGTGAGTCACCTGAAGGCCACAGAGATTCCACCTTTTTTTTAAGGCTGCAAAGGAGGAAACTGAAATTTATTTGGATTACGAGTTACAAGTTTAAATCCAAAGGAAATTTAGCTAATGAGTTATTTGAACATTCATAAATACAGCACCTCAGTAATATTTTTCCAACACTGCCCATTACTGCAGTACTAAAGAATACTCTTTAGGAAAGCAACATATTGTTGTCGGATATCAACTTTGCCAACAGTTCTCAATTGGTGGTCTAATATATCTTATATTCTGTATAAGACATATCTTTTATCTTGTCCACATTATTCATTACTGCATGAGCACTTCCCAATCTTACTTTTAGCTAATCCCCTAATTTCCAGCATTTTATTTTCTATTGAAAACTCTCACAGAGACTTTAGTAGTGTTTGAGTTACTGATATGCTCTGACTTTGTCAATTACCAACACCAGCATGAATAAATAGAAGGCCTAAGTCAACATGGAAGTTCAAGTTTTCAGGATGTTCTATGTCTTGAAAACCTCCCTCCTGTAATTATCTAAAGCTTTGGTTGGATAATTACTGAGGGACTCTGCAGTTGTCCCTTCTCTCTACACAGGTCACCACATTAATTAAGTGAGCTTCATTGGGGACAGGTTACTGCTCTGAATCTTAAAGTAATTTATTTTTAGTCTTTTATTTCTAACAGAGGTGGGGAAATACTAAGAGAAAAAAGTCTGCTTCTCAGCTAGATTTTTCTCACACAAAGATTTAAAGAAAAGGGGAGAACCAAAGGAAAGAATCTTCTAGAATGAGCCTTCACAAATTGTACTTTTACTCATTTTTTTAAAAATAAATAGGTCAGTTTGAAAGTCACACATCTTAGATGACTTCTAATATCCTTTTCTGACAGATTCATTTGAACTAGCAGAGACATGTGAACCAGATGCTGGCTGTGATCAAGAGCACTGCTTCACCACTGTTAGGTGAGAAAGCACAGCAAGACAAAAAGTAAGCTGAGAACTGAAATGAGCAACTGGAGACTGACCCACATCGACCCTGAGGGCTTCTCTTGGGATGACACTGTTATGGGAAGATGAGGATTAAAGCGTGTTTCCTGTAGACTTTCTCAGGCTGCCCATGTTTCAGTAACACGTAACTTGTCGGATAAACTTGGACTCCCTTCCATCACCTAGTGTCCTAACAACTTGTGCTAAGGCTGAGAGACATGCCCCTAGAAGAGAAGGGATATGAGAGGAGTAACCTAACGGTGTTCCCTATTCTTGGATCCTACAGATGGGACCCAGCCTTGGTTCTTCTGGAATTTTTTCTTCCCTATGTGCTAATGCAAGTACCGTTCCACATAGACTACCATATTGGACAGTTCTGGTGTAGGTAAACAAGCCTTTATTCCAATGTGTTGAAGATCTTAAAAATAAGGATATCACATACACCTATCTGTACCTGTTATAATTCTTTCTTCAATGTTCAACTGCAAATGGAAAATGAAAAGAATAAATATGCAAAGCAACTTAACTGCTTTTAAACAGGAAACTTTCGGTGATTTGTGGCTCAAATTTGAGTTCAGATAAAAAAGGAACTATTGTCCTAAGCATATATGATTTTCTTATATCATAGACCAAACATGCATTGTTTGATATCGAGTTTTTCTTTCCTGTTTTGAGATTATAATATAATCACATCATTTATCTTTTTTCTTTCTTCCCATCAAACACTCTCATATACCCTCTCTTGCTCTTTTTCTTTTTTTATTGGATATTTCATTTATTTACATTTCAGATGTCATCCCCTTTCCCCATTTCCCCTCTCTAGAACCTCATATCCCATCCCCCCTCCTCTTTTTTGCTTTTATACCATTTTAGTTACATACATGTATTAAAGTCAAATCTAAGTTGAGGGTCTAAGCAATACAATAGATGAAAATAGTCGAGGAACAAGTAAGACAATAAACACAAATGGTCAAAGAACACACAAGGCATTAAACACAATTCCATGAACACTCCAGTGATCACTGTTTCTAAGGCCTTATCAGGATGATCAAAATATCTGACCAACTTCCCTGTCCTAGCCCAGAGTCATTTTCATAACTGAAGCCTACTTCCTTGTTCTAGCCTAAAATTTAGATTCCTGTCCGAAATTACTTCTTTGTTCTGGTTTAATGTCAGATTCCTGCCTGAAGCCTACTTCCTAGTCCTTGGCCAATGTCATATTCCTACCAAGCAGCCCATTTTCTTGTCCTTGGCCCATGTCAGATTCTTGCCTAGCAGCCCCAAAGGCTGGCTCAGCAGTTAAGAGCACTGATTGTTCTTGCAGAGGTCCTGAGTTCAATTCCCAGTAACCACATGGTGGCTCACAACCATTTATAATGGAATCTGATATCCTCTTCTGGTGTGTCTGAAGAGAGTTACAGTTTTCTCTCACTCTTTTTGAAACTCATGGTACCTTTTCCATTAATTGTTGTTATATGTACATGTATGCACATGTTACATATATATTTCTAAGTATAATATTCTTCAGTCTTTATAATGTTACTTATGTGTATATTTCCAGAGCTATCTGGTATTGGATAGCCAGTTGTGCTCTTCCCTGGGGAAGACTGTTTCTCTCACTATGAGAATTCTTTAGCGGCCTAGAGTTCTTTGTGTTGAGCTGAGATCACATGGACTCTTTACCTTCCAGTTTAACACATCATTAATCTTGTTCAATTCATGTTTAGGCAGTCACATTGGTGAGAATTTATGAGTATGGCTTCTGACATTACTCAGAGGCACAGTTTTACAGAATTACCAGAAGATAAGTTGTATGGACAAGGTTCAAATCTCCAGCATCTTGACAATAAAGGAGTCTGTAAGGCAGAGCACTTATGTTGACATACTTCTGAAGATTTATTCCTTGTTAGACACACACTAGGAACTTTACCTCAGTCTTCATAAGTGTGCTCAAGGATTAGGCTTACTCTGCAGATGATTAACCCAGAGCTCTCAGCTACAGAGGATTAGGAAGTGTGGTTCATTCTGAGCTACCAGGCCTTAGGGCCTCTTGGAGAACACTCATGTGTGTCTTCATGCTTAGAATACAAGTCAGCACAGCAGAAACTACTTTACCTTATGTTCTGAAATTCCAAGATGAGAAAATACTTTTACTTTCAAAATGATAGAAAATGAAATTGAATTCATTCATTGTACATTATGCACTTTCTAATATTACAATAAAAGTATAACAGATGTGTGGGAACTTTAAAATTGATTTGTGTGGGCATGCACACACATACATTTACACATATACACACAAATACTGGTTTACATATAAAAAAACTTTTTTTAATTTGACATCTTATTCTGAAATCTAAAGTATCCTTTGGATTTGGCTTTAAATTTGGTCACATTCCTCAGAAACTAACACATCTTCCTACAAACTTCTATTAAATATTTAGAGGAAAGAAAACAGATAAAAAAAATATTGTCACTCTGAGATTGCATTTATAGAGACTGACACTTCTCCCACAGTGGTTATCAACAGGCAACTTTGTACATTAGATACAGTTAAGATGCAGATACGTAAGGAACATATTTAGGTCACACTTGTGTTAGGCATGCTTTCTGAGAGGTGGTTCTGGGGCCCTGTATGATTCTTCATTTTTGTCAAATTTTGTCAATGTTCAGTTTCATGAGAAAACAGAGATTAGAACTAGAGAACCAAAACATGTGCCCTCCATTTTACTATTTTGTTTTTTGTCTTTCTTTATATGTATGCACATGTACGTGTGTGGGCGGGTGCAGGCCACAGGGCAATCTTGAATGTCATTTTCCAGGACCTGTCCAATTTATTTCTTGAAGCAGGGTCTCTGTTTAGCCTGGGACTCTGACTAGCATAGGTTGGCTGTACAGTAGCAGCAGCAGTCCACCTGTCTGTGCCTCCCTATTGCCCCCACACTCAGGCTCAAACTCAGGTATTTGTATTATGAATGGCTAGAAGTTCAGTGACTCAGCCATTTCCCCTTCCTGATACATGTTCTTTAGGTGTTAGCTATTTTAATGGATAGGTTTGACTTTGTGAGTAACTACTTGACTAGAACCCTAACACCTCACAGTTATATAAATAACTGGTAGTATTCTGCAGTAGAAAGCACAGGTTCCACCCCAGGTAATGTTAACCATTCTCTTCCCCCTGGTTAACCCACTTCAGGTCCTATGATGCAGTGTTTCATTCTTCCCACCCGTCCATTAAATAATCAGACAGCATCTTTGACATGTGTTGGTTTTGCTTCTGTACCAGAATCACCACATCCTTCCGCTTTTGAACAATGCTTCATCTAATCTAATGAGAGCAACTAGTAAACTAAGGTGAAGTGTGATGGAATCCTTTTCCTTTTAGTTTTAATAATCTGTAGAATTTAAATTGTTGTAAACCTCAGAAAACATCTTAGTCTCTATTTGTAGACTCTGTAAGTACTGTAATGTCACTGGAGTAGGGAAGAAAGCAACCACAAATGCCAGGGAAAGTTGTTTTCCAGGTCTCCAGCTGTGCCCTCCATTATGGCTCTTGACAAGAAGAGCAATGAGTCTGGGTGGATGGTTTGTAGTATACTCCCATGGGATATCACTGTTAAGTCGATTTCAAAAATTGCATTTTCTCATTTACTTTTATATTTGAACACACTATGCCCTTTGAGGATTACAGACTAAATGTGTCACTAAAAGAATCTTTTTCTGAAGAGTACAGGTACAAGAGAAGAAACAAGAATAAACAGCTGACTATCTTGTCAAACGGCCTCAGGATTCTCCAGCTGTAATTGAGTCTAGCCACAGGGAAGCCCTGGGGAGGCAAAGCTTTCATAGGCAGCATCTTTCTGTTCTGTTCCAAGGACAAAGAAACTCCCCAGATAATACCTTTCCTAGGTCCTCACTCCTCTCTACACATAGACCCAAAGAGATCAATTAACACTTTTTCCAGGAAGAAACGCAGACAATAGCATCCGTATTGCAATATTCCTTTGTGAATAAGTTTGAAACTTGTGGAGAGGAAGAGAACTGTTTTGAGGCAGGCAGAAATAAAACAAAAACCTTGACCTTGTTACTTAGAGACAAGTGTTACTTATGGTCAAAATAAAGAAAAAAAATAAGGTATTGAGTGTGGACTGTAACTGCAGCCTTGGTTTTCTGAGAAGATTACATCAAATGAATAAAGCATCTAAAGTTTAGCATGCTTGAAGGTCTCACTCAGCAAGGAGATCAGTAGAAGTTTAAGCAAGCAGACAGTAAGGCTGCCAGCAGAAAGACAGAATAGTATCCATTTGTAAATAAACTTATATAATACTGGTGTAAGTGGAGCTTCTTTTTATACGGCCAAAATCTACAGCCTTGTCCTCAACAGTATAAAAAGATTTCTTACTACTTGAAGAAACCCATAAAAGCAAATACTTTGAGAATGTCAGAACCCTGAGTCTATTTCAATTGGTAAATTCCAAGTTCACTTTTAAATTAAATGTTTAGGTTAGCATATGAAGTGATTGATTTCCTTAAGTATTTTCATGGGTTTACATCACTGTAGTTGATTATATTCAACCCATTGCACTCCCTTGACCCCCCCACTTCATACATATGCCTCTCTTATTCCTAAATGCTCCACTTTGTCCTCATGTCATAGTTAGAGCAATATATATTTAAATCTAGATTCTGTGTATGACAGAAAATATAAGGTATTTGGTTTCTTTGCCATTGTTGTCTCAGTATCTCTCTTCCTGCCCTCAACTCCCTTATCAAGTGCAGACAATGGAACAAGCCCAGATGCTCATCAGCCAGAGAAGGAATGATGATAAGAGAATCCATACCATACATCTGCTTTTCAGTGACGGTTTTGAAGCCATCAACCAACCAGCTACAACCTTTCTAGTCACAAAATTACTAGAAAGCCCTTGGGTATACTTTAAAATAATTTCTTGGAATTCTGGAAGAAGGAAAAAAAAAGCACAACAGTGATGTGTTTCTCATTAGCAAGTAGAAACTATTTTTTAGCAAAGATCCCTGATAAAAGCTGGCATTCAAAAATATATGCATGTATAAATTTATAAGCAAAGTAGTAAAAGATCTTCACATCTTTATAAAGGATACACATACATGTTGTGACCCATCTTGCCACTATCATTGCAGTATTAGTGCCCAAGTTTGTTTCTAGATCATGTTTGGTTATAAGTAAAATATGCCTTACATTGGACAATAATAATTCTTTTCATAAAATATTAACAAGTCTATGCACAAAATTAAAATTTTCTTCTTGCTATAACTGAACTAATTCATCTCCCCTCATGCAGTTAAGACACAATATTCTCAAATACTTTAAAACTTCATACAAGAATTCTTCTGCTTTGAATATGTCAATCCTACAATCTAACGGGACCATCTCTGACAGTCTGCTACTGTGATATGGCTTAACTCTTTGCCTATATGATCCACATTGAAATTTTGCCTGTTTAACCTTTATATAAAATGGACTCAATTACACCCATATTTCATATGCTGTTATTTTGCAATAATTTTTAAAAAATCTATGTGTGTGCATGCCTTCATACATTCACAGTTTATATAAGTAACTATGGGAGAGATTAAGAAAACAGTGCTTATTTCCAGCCTGGCAGGAAGGATTGCACTGCTAGCCACAGAGGATGTTCCAGACGGAATACACCAGACAAAAGAAACTAGGTCGTTAGCAAGGGGAACAGACTTGCATGATTCCTCCCTGAGTAAATAACTCAAAGGTAGCTGCCTTCAAAAAAGATATCCAAGCAGATCAAAGCAAAATTATTCATTCTCAAGTGTATGAGATAACCTTACAATCTATAATAAATCTCCAGTGGTCTGGGAGGGAGGCTTAGGGCCCAAAGATAGTATTTACAATGGAAGAAAACCATGTTTAGTCTCAAGCTGCCAGGTATGAAGATGTTCAGGGTAAGCAAATGTGCTGTGGAATGAAAAGAGTCAATGATTAGCAGTTACAGTTCTATCTCTATATCAACATAGTGTCTTAGATTATGAAAATGCACAAACTTGCTTCAGTATCTTGTCAGGCACCCAGTCGCTGCTCACCCTTTCCCCCTCGCTACTCAACAGCTGTAGGCTAGCTGTCAGACAAGAAGTGAAGATGCACATAAGATGATTAATGAAACACTGTATCAGCAGGAATTTCATCTGTTTCTAACGAGCTTTCTTAGCACGGACATACCATGATCATTGTCGTTAACTCCATGATGGAGTACGTGTAAGCATTTATTTAGCTTCCAACAATAAAAAGCTGCAACTAATGTGACACTAGGAATCAACTCTCATCTCTGTGTGTATTGCATGATACCATCAATGTGCAGGATTCCAGAGTCATAGTTTTTCTTGAATATCAGTTAGCTTGAACCATGTTATATCTTTATTGACCTGTTCTAAGTAAAATAAGAAGTATCTGAGAAGCAGTGGCTATGGCTGTATTTATAGTCAGTCACTAGATGTCTGTTTTAATATCAAATGAATTACATTTTGGAAAACAAATAGCATAACTATTCATTTTAAAAATACATTTGCTATCACATTATCAGTCAGTGATAAATTTATGTAAAGCTGTGTAGCTGTAAGGAATAAAGTTTATATTTAATGGAGATATTGAATTGCTTTTTTAATCTCAATGATTGTCATTTTTAATCTAAAATCAAATTTAAGCAATCAATTAGATTTTACATCCTGCTAAATAGGTTTTATAACAAACACCAAATCTTTGTGTGCTTTAAAAATGTTTGATATCCTCTACAGAAATGAATGTTCACATGTACTTAGTCATTTTGTTAAAGATAATTATAGACATGATTTAGATAAAAATAAAGACAGTTTCTAACTGTGGATAACATTTTCAAATTTCTGGGAACTTTTATTCACTGATTGAATCTAAGTAGAAAGATCTTTAAGATTTCATCAGGTGTTAATTTCACAGGTTTTGTTCATCAATTCATACGGAAGATAATGAGATCCAAAGAAAGAATGTGTTCATACATGAACACCTCCATTTCCAGACTCCAATTAAGCTATTTGACTATTTCTGGCCCCAAGTCTGAGTCCAGCAGGTTTCTGTACCCTTCTGTGTGGCCATATTGTGCAACAGTAGGAGGTTCAGAGTAAGGCTCAGACATCCAGTCAGGCTCCCAGAGCAGAGAAGAAAGCTTCAGTTTTCAGTTACGATGAATTTCAAAAATAGTAACACTGTTTATAAGTCTACGTGGGTCCAAAAAGCAAAAGGATACAACAGCACGAGAAACTAATTAGATCTTGACTGCTTGTTTCAGACATAATTAATATGATATAAATATAAAATATCAGGACACACATATTTTTTAAGTTGAAAATAGATTCTTTTCTCACACAATCTCTCCCGATTACATTTTCCCCTTCCTCTATTCCTCCTATCCAGATCCACTCCCTTTTTTTCGCTCATTAGAAAAAAACAGGCATGTAAGAGACAATAATAAAATATAACAAAATAAAATACTGTAAGATAAAACAAAAACAATCACATCAAAATTGGCCAATAGAAACCAACAAAAAGAAAAGAGCCTAGGAGAAGGCACAAGACCCACTCATTCTCACACTCTGGTGTACCATAAAAACACTAAACTGGAAGCTGTAATAGGTCTGCAGAAAACCTAGTGCTGACCCGTGTTGGCCCTATGCTTGCTGATTCAGTCTCATATGATCCTTGTTTATTTGTTGAGACTGCCAAGTTCTCCTGGGGTCGAACAGCTCCTCGGGCTCTTATACTCTTTCTGGTTTTTATCCCTTGTGGTTCTCCAAGCTCTTGGGGGAGGAGTTTAATAGAGACATCCCCTCCCCACATTTTGAACTGAGTATTCATGATACTCTTGTTAAAAATATATTTTCAGTTAATCTATATCATTATATTAAAATTAATTAGTATATAGAACTGTGGGTTTCAAGTTAATGAGTGCTAAGTAATTATAGAACTACATATACAGGCCTACATATACATGAGTGTGTATGTGTTTGTATATGCATATGTATATGCATATATATATGCACGTGTATATGCATATATATATGTGTGTTTGTTATACTTGGAGTGGTGGTTAGAAGCCATGTTAAGACATATCTTTAGTTAGGAAACAAGAAAGTAGAAATATTTAATAACTCTGCTGAATCTAAAATTAACACAGTTTCCACCTCAGCTGCCTTTTCTATTATACTCCAGAAAAGTGGGCTGAAGGTCCCTATCAAGGAATCTACAAAATCTGTGTTGAAACAGATATTAAAAAGGGAGTTTTCAATGATGGCTGCTCAAGCCATCATAAGTACCTCCACAGGGAAATCCAAAGTCAAGTTAGGGCTCAGCACAAGCTCAAAATAGTCCTTTGGGCACCACAAAGCCAGCCTCCTCTGTTGATCCTAAAGAATCATAGCAACTCAGTTTAGAAGCATTTGTTTCTGCTATCTACAGTTTAAAGAAGATAGTCAAGAAAACTCCAAATACAAGGGGAGATGTGAGCACAAAAGAGGGTTGGACCAGTTAAAACCTACGTAAATGTAGCGAAGACCAGGACCAAGAAAGGCGAAGCCACAGGTCCACCAGGATAATGAAAACAAAACAGCATTCAAGACAGTGGCCTCACTTCCTAAATTCACCATTATCTTTCTTCCCATGACATATTTGGCAGAGATTTCATATTTCTATTTAGCTCTCTCTGCACAGCTATTTCCTTTCTTTATAGTCTAGTAGGTCTAGTAGCCAGCCAACCCTGGCCCCTTTACACTGCTCCTGTTACTGATTTGCTGTCTTTCTGTCCCTTAAATTTCTTCTCCTCCTGCATGTCTTCCTCATCCCCCTCATCTTTCCTTTCTTGGCTGTCTTTGTTTTATTTTTTGTTTTGTTTTCCTTCTTTCTGTACCTTTCCAACTTATTGTTACATCTCCCAAAGATCAAGGCTGACCTGGTTTATGATATCTGAGCACATATTTTTACCTACTCTTTTTAGTCTACTAGCTGGAACCTCCACACATACAAAGCATTTCCCCCCCTTTGCAGCAATTATTCCCACACATGTCCTCCTCCTCTAATTCCTATCTAATAATCTAATACTTGTCACTAGTTTCCCACCATTTTTGAACTCTTTTTTCCTTTCCAATCATAACCATACTAATTAAACAGTGCTACTGAAGTCACTTTTCTCCTCAAACTAATAAGCACCTAACAAATGTCTGGTTTTAGCCACCTCTCTTTTTAATATCAGAGTGAGTTCACTGTTGGATAAAGACATGCCATAGTCAATACACAAGGGCAGATTGGATATAGAAACTGGTGCTTGGAATATCAGTCTAACAGACAAAAATATTACCAAACTGTGCTACAACCTAGTGTCTATCCTCTGAATACAGCAAACATATCCACAGAAGGAAAGTATGTGGCCTTAACTAATTAAAGCAAAGAATCTTAACCATTGACATCAATGCTAAAACAAAAGTTCATAAAAATACGTTGTAATAACTACTTATACAGCATTTAGCTTGTATTAGGTTCTATAAATATCTAGTGATGAATTTAAATATGTAGGAACATAGAAGTACTTACTATACAGTTTAATTTAATGAACTCAGGCTTCTTCAATCTGGCCTTTTGGGGGGGAGGGATCCTGTAGCCATTTTCTATAGATATAGATGGATGATAACATATGAATCACTGGCATTGGAAGGGGGTCCTAAAACCATATCCTGGAGATATAAAGGGATGACGATGCTACCTCAATCATCTGAAGGGGGTCTGGAGCCTTCACATAAAGATATGGAGGGACAGTGGCATATTGATTATTGATGTGTAAATTTACAAAAAGAGAAAATATCACAAAGCATGCTTTATATAACCACTGGGCAGGAGTGTTATATAGAAGGACAATTGCATATAAATTATTGGTAGATAAATAAGAGAAATGGGAAATTTACAAAATGTGCTTTATATGACCACTTGGAGGGGTATTTGATGATTATTTTAAGAAAAAAATTAAAACAGATATATTAAATGTATACATTTAATAACAAAAGTATTATTTTAGCTTAAATTTATCAAACAATTTTATCAACTTTAATATATTATCATTTCAAGTATTCATATTTCTCCAAGCATAAAATATTAATTATCCCTAAAAATAACCACTTTAAAAGAATTTATGGTAAAATTTTCTTGATATGCTTTGAGAGAAATCAGAAGATAATCTATCAGAATTTGTATAGAAAACATGGGTAAGTGAAGCAAGAGTGTTAAGTTTGAGCATGTTGAAAGATGGCCTTTGATATTGATATACTCCTTATTTTTCTAGAGAGTAAATGACAGCTTAATTAGGAACATTTTGAAATTAAATGTTTTGACATAAATGTATGGATAAATATTAGATGTTTAAGTGTGATCATTTAAAAGAAAAATGTTAAAGACATTATATAACATAAACTATGATTTAATATTACTTATTACTAGTTACCTAGATTTATGAAAATAATGTGTTAAAAGTTCTGAATGATCCTAAACATGCTTGTAAATGAAGTACACTTGTTTTCACATCTAATATGCTTGTATTTTGACATTCAACTATTTACAAAGCAAAAATCAGATGGAATAATCTGAAGCAACTAAATGTATTAGTCTCTGATAGCCAATCCATAACTAGAGTTGACTACGTCAGGCATAATTAGGATTTACATACTCTCTACTGTGCTAACAAAGCTTGCTATTGTCATCTCTAGAAGCTAATCCAACTCAAACTAGTGAATCTTCCCAAGTACAGGATGCTAGACATTCTTCAAGTATCTTTTAGAGATTCTTGCTCAAAGGGGGCTGGAACTATGAATCTGTGTATACAATAAAGATAGGTGCGGGATAATCAGACATTTCCTCTAGTGTCTTCTCTTATTACTCTCTTTTCCTCTAGTCTTCTCTTATTACTCTCTTTTCCTCTAGTCTTAAGCAAAGGATACATATTTACAGAAGTATTTCTATATAAGACAATTTTGATGGTTGATAGATGCACTAATCTAGGAGTATAATAATGATAAGTCTGTTTAGTATTATGAACATTTAGCAGAGTAATGGGAATACATTCTCCCCTAGGAGCTATGACCTATTGAGGCATAGGAATATTGCCATACCCACCATAATGGTGGCATGTATGGCTTTCATCTTGTGGAGCTTGCCCTAAGTCAAATCCAGTCAGAAAGTGGTTGATTACTCCTATGATATCCATGCCACTACTGCACCAAGTGACACGTCTTGCCAAGCTGGTCATTGTCGTATGGCTCACAATTGGCTAAGACTGGTGACTGCCTTTCACTTCTGCTAGTATTTTCCAGCCCTATGAAAACTAGCTATTAGAGGAGATGTTTTCATGTAAGTGCCATCTTGATTTCTTCATGTTCTATAACTCAAGAATGTAATGACTCCAGCAATAAGGTCATAATATCAGGTTCAGGAGAATAAACAAGAAGTACTAGCAATAGTCTGTAATGTTTGGTGACCTCACTCACCAACAGTTCTAAAAGATGGTAAGCCCTTCCTTACACTGTGCTTTTATTTGTTAGCCTATAGAGTCAAATAGAGGTATTGTTTCTCTGTTGTAGGTTAACTCTCTATATATGCTTTTTTATAAAAGGTAGGTGTATGTTTTAGAAACTTTCAATAATAGTTCACCTCCATATAGCTTTTTGTTGCTTATTTTTGAAATTTTAATTACAATTTCATTCCCTTTCATCCCTCCAGAGCTATATGATTTTTATTCAAAAGGTCTTCAGTGGTAGTTATTGCTTTCTGTATTCCCTCCTCTGCCTCACTCTCCCATTTAACCCCTCCATTTAATTCTCTCTGTTCCATAAATTCCAGTTAACCATTTTTACCACTATGCTTTTCCTCCTATCCCCTGTAATCTTTCTCAAGGGCTTTTGTAATTTCTTGACCCTTATGGGTATTCCATGTGAAATACATATATCTATGACTCTAAAACTAACATGGGGGCGACCTCTTCCTGCGTTCTCACGGTTGCATCTGTTCGTGAGACCTGTGGCTCCACCCTGCTGATAGCAAAATGTCTTCAGGAAATGCAAAAATTGGGCATCCTGCTCCCAACTTCAAAGCTACAGCTGTTATGCCAGATGGACAATTCAAAGATATCAGCCTAAGTGACTACAAAGGAAAATATGTTGTGTTCTTCTTTTACCCTCTTGACTTTACTTTTGTGTGTCCCACGGAGATTATTGCTTTCAGTGATAGAGCAGAAGAATTTAAGAAACTTAACTGCCAAGTGATTGGAGCTTCTGTGGATTCTCACTTCTGTCATCTGGCATGGATTAACACACCCAAGAAACAAGGAGGATTGGGACCCATGAACATTCCCTTAATATCAGATCCCAAGCGCACCATTGCTCAGGATTATGGAGTCTTAAAGGCTGATGAAGGTATCTCTTTCAGGGGCCTCTTTATTATTGACGATAAAGGTACCCTTCGCCAGATAACAATAAATGATCTTCCTGTTGGCCGCTCTGTGGATGAGGTTCTGAGACTAGCCCAGGCCTTTCAGTTCACTGACAAACATGGTGAAGTGTGCCCAGCTGGCTGGAAACCTGGCAGTGATACCATCAAGCCTGATGTCCAAAAGAGCAAAGAGTATTTCTCTAAGCAGAAGTGAGCACTAGACCATTTATCTGCCAGACAGCATTGAGCAGCCAGAAGAAAATCTCTTGTACTCTACTCATGCTTAAACACATGTGGTGTGATTCCAAATAAGCCTTTTCTACAGGGCTGGGTGTGGCTAGCCTTTCTTCCACTATTGGTAATGGTCTGAGCTGTGTTTTGGGTATACCATCTTATATCAGTCACAGAAACCAACCTGTTAATTCTTTTTTTTTTTTTTCCCTTTTTTTAAAGTATTAAACGTGAATTCTGAGAAAAAAAATAAAACTAACATGTATAAAGGGGAAAAAATGGATTTCCTTTTCTGGATCTGGGTTATCAAAGAAAAGTGTTTGGATTGTTTTGTTTTGTTTTTTTGTTTGGATTGGTTTTGTTGCTATTGTATAGATGGTGATTAACATGGAGATCTACAACTGGCCAAAGTGCAAAGAATAAAAGATTAAATAATTCCCAACTGTAAATAGACCATCCTTATCAAATCAATTCATCTCAAGGCTTGGTGATCATAAAGGGAGAGAGGACAGAGAGATTCTAAGAGCCAGATGCAGTGAATGACAAGAGAAGTAATGTTTTCTGGACATAGCAGAAAAGCCACACCTATGAACTAACAATAGTCCTCACAGTATGGACAAAATCTTCATAAGCTCAAGCCAGACAAAATTCCTAACTGGAGTGGATTGTACATAGGTGGTCCTACCACTGGCCAAAAAGCTATTGGCAATTGTTAGATGATGGAAGAGAGGGAACGGATTTTCTTTAAGGGTGTTTCTCCTGGTAACTAGACCATACACCAAGAATACCTAGACAGCACAGATTGTAGGTTTTTGTGTGTGTGTGTGTCTGTGTCTGTGTCTGTGTGTGTGTCTGTGTGTGTGATTAAGGGGACACAAAGTTAACAACATTAGATGGGTAGAGAAAGGTGTGAACCTTAGAGAAGTTGTCGTATGTGAATATGATCAAAATGCATTGCACAAAATTCTCAATGAAGTAGTAGAAAAGTTAGAAAATATTTTTTAATAGAATTTAACAATTTAAGCTATAGATCCTTATTTCAGATATGGTGTGAATGTATAAGACTTCTATGGCTATAAGAAATGTATTCACAAAGTAAAATATCAGGAATGAATAATGTCAACATTCAATAATAAAAAACGTGTTTTTGAGATATTGAAACTGTTCTGAGTCACTTTTTAGGTGTGTTTTACTCACACCTGACACATTACATTGAAATAGCTTTTAAACGAATGTCTTCGGGGAGGCCTTGAATCCTGACATATAGTGTGTTGGAGATAGCTGTGTGAGAGAGATAGTGAATAAGCATGGGTTTAGGTAGAGTATGAGATGTTAACTTTAGGCTTCCAGGTGATGTAATGATAGTAATGCTACATGATTTTGTTTAAAAATCAGTCTGTCAGCTCCATCATCACTGTTCTAAAACAAGAAGTAAAGATAAGTGTCAGAAACTTACAAACTATAATAAAATATTATAAAACATAAAACTGTGAGCTTTATAATACATATTAGGAACAAATACTATTTACAGTGTGCATAAAATTGTAAATTCTATGCTATGACTAGAAGACAGTGTGTGTGTGTGGGGGGGGGTCTTGTGATATCAGTAGTCAGAAATCAAAGTCTCGCTATCATTTTAGTACCTGTTTTCAAAGGAAATGTATGTGTGTATGTGGTGGGAAGCCGGGAAAAGAAATAAGTTGTATGCCATTACCTGATGCAAAAGCAAATATTTATGATGTGACCCATGAGGTGATGGTTTGTTAATAGCTAAGCATTCACAAAAATCTTCAGGGACTCATATTCTCTGGAGTGTGACAGAAAAGTCACCTGAAATTCAGCAAAGATCACATGCACAAATGGACCCGGCACTGTCACTTCTGCTCAATGACAGCTTTATCTTCAATCTTATTAGCATCTGAGGATGAAAAATGATCCTATACTAAACCTGTCCTGCAATTTTTCTATGTGAGCTCTGTTATCAAGAATCTTTGGCTATAGTTAAGAATGACCCTTAAAACATGTGAAAGAGATAAGGAGACCGATGTCTGAGAAACCATAGCCATCACCTCTGTTCATGTTGTTCTTTGACCATGATTGGACAAGTATACACGAGAACAAAGGTTTATCTCACTGCCTAAATCCAGAATGAGTTTGGCATCATTGATCAAGAGTGATAACAAACAGCCTTAGTGTAAAAAATAGGTTATGCTGACATTTACAATCCACAGTTCTTACTCAGTGCCTTCCTTTCATCCAATATATATGACATCCAGCCATTTTATGACAGAAACAATGAAAATATCCCTGTAAAAGGCTACACTGTGTAATCCCAGAAATGTAGGCAACACTTGTCTGCCTTGCTTGCTTGCTTGCTTGCTTGTTCTTCCCACTTGGCTTGTCATTCCTTTATGGGAATAAAATGATCAAGTTCATATTATCACAGAAGGAACCATGGGAATGGTTCATATGAACATTGATATGATGTCAGACTTGTGACTGCAGTGATTCTTCATAGCAATGCTTTCATTTTAAATTACTTCCATTTGTGACACTGCCTTTTTTTCCTAAGAGGATACTTTAGTACATGTATATATCATCAACATCAACAATATTCATTGTTCTATACACTTCCTATTAATATCGCATTAGTTACTCAGCTTTAGTCTGATTATATTCGCTGTCGTTAAAGGAACATGCATAAATCTCTGCCATCATTAAGCAGGCTTTCCTGCTTTTTCATCTTTAGAAATGTCATTTTTTTCTTACCATAAAAGATAATGGTTTGCCGTGATGCACAAGCTTTTAATGTTATCAGTGATCTGTGCTGGCTATAGTCCTGCTGTTGCTGTTAGAAGTAATATTCTTCTCAATATCCTTCCTCAAAGCTACAGTGGTGCTAGTTAGGTGAAGCTAGTTCCTCTCCTGTGGTGTAGACAAATGAGTTATATGAATAGGGGATTAGATGTGTGGACTGGACAGTATTGCCATGGGCAGTGGAAAATAGGCAGAATTCAGGCATACAGAGATCTTAGAAGAAAACGTCAGGTGTTAGGGGCACTTCTAAGACAGTGTGTATTATTTAGGAACAGGGTCTGTAAAACCTAGAAATACAGGTCCGTTCTATTTGACATCACTCATTAATAAGAGTGATAGTGTACAAAACACCTCCCAGGTTTTAGTTGTCGCCAAACACCAGCTTTCATTTCTATTACAACGTTTCCACAAGAACACAGTGAGAATGCCATTCATCTTTCTTGTGTATTAGTTACAGCATCCTTTTTTAGTTTTTCATTTAGATAAACAGGATCTATGAATGGGAACTATGGGAGAACCCAGAGTTCAGGAGATCATTGATAAGAATGGAAGGTATTAGGCACCATGAGAGCTGCTGGGCAGCTCTGCACACAGCTAGTCAGTGAGATGCAAAGAAATGAGAATTTCTCATCCCAATGCTTAAATTGTTACTCTCTAGAGAGAACAAACTGGGTGCCTTGCCAAACAATAATCACCCTCAAGCATTACTGTTGAATTCTTTAACTCAGATATTTTCTTATATTCTACATTTACAGGATGAACCTACATAACAACACACCTGCCTAGGATGAGTACCATGTCTCCACAAAAGCTCAACCTTTGTTCAATGAGTGAATAAGCCATTGCTTATGAGAAATTATACTGTTGAATTTAAAATGAATTTTAGAGGTGATACACAGTGATGGAGTTACTAGGGTTAGGACACTGCTGTAATGTTACTGCCAAATTCCCTAAAATTTATTGAAGGAGGGTTATATTGGAGAGTTACAAGCTTTACATATAAATTATCTATAATCTCTCGATAGTGTGGACTTTCTTGTTAACTTTAGATATATAAAGTCTACGGCACTGAAAGCTATTAACCTTTCTATTTATACTTCCTATAAGCAGGGGCACATTTGTATAAAGTCCTAACAAAATGTACTGTGATGTAAATTGTATGTATTGTTCCTCTAAGAAATCCATGTGAGTACAGTTACACTTATAAATACTCGTAACCCTGGACAGATGAATATGTCCTTTGATATAGCTTGTAGGTACCAAAGACAGTCAATCTCAAAAGTCTCACTTTTGAAAGTGATTAAACAAAACAAAAAAACAAAAGAATCAATGTTATGATGCAGGATTGAA
Organism: Grammomys surdaster; assembly: GCF_004785775.1. Classification (NCBI taxonomy): domain Eukaryota; kingdom Metazoa; phylum Chordata; class Mammalia; order Rodentia; family Muridae; genus Grammomys; species Grammomys surdaster. The sequence continues at coordinate 5,840,601 of NW_021605171.1, read as the reverse complement.
TCGCTGGCTGACCAATTACTGTAAGGGCTGTGCTGAGTCCATGCTAGTTATTTTTATCCTAGTTAATGAGTGCATCTACAAGCATTCCTATGCAGACTTGTCTTCAACATGAGCTTGCACACACTAATTGGAAGCTTCATCAGACACTAACAGTTAAGGACCTCTCCCTCCACAGAGCCAGAACTCATCTTCATAGGCTTTGTCTCTGGTCAACTGTCACAATGTTAAAACATTACTTTTAAATGGCAAATTGTATATTCATGCTGGAAATTTAAATTATGATTTTGATAATTAAAAGAGAACTTGAGAGGAAAGTTACTTTGTTTTAGGATCAGAATTCTGTGGAACCCAGATGCAAAGGGGCTATAAGTCTTAATCCAAATCTTCTCACTTGCAGTTTGACAAAAACAGGTCCAAAAATATGAACAGCATTTTGAAAGTATGTAGCTGAGGATGGCAGTGGCTCAGTATTCAGGAGGCAGAGGCAGGAAGGTCTCTGTGAGTTTGTGATCAGCCTGGTCTATACAAGTAGTTATAAGATAGGTAGAACTACATAGAAAGACCCTGCCTCAACAACAACAACAACAAACCCAAACAAACAAACAATGCAAACCAAATCAGAACATTTTTAAAAATAGAAATACTATAAAATTTATATTTGCAAATAAAGAAAAGAATGACATCTCAGGGCTTGTGGAAACTGATAGAGGGAAAAACAATACAAGGCTTTTAGCTGTGGCTTCCTGTGATAAATGGTAAGGGCTACACTTATCTGTAGGCCTAAGAATAACTGTTTACTGTGCAGTTGGGGGTTATATTGAGAACTTAATTCTTTAAGAATTTCATACAACGTATTTGGTCATGTGCCCATATTTACTCATGCTCCCTTCTCACTACCCCTTTCACATTCTTTTAGGAAGACCTCATATGCTAATAAATGGCCTGGTCCTTCTACACTCTCTTCCCTAATGTTTCCTGAGCCTAAGGTATATGTGTTGTTTGTAAATGTATTAATGGGGAAAAGAAAACAAAGGTCAATTGTTCTCTGAATTCTGGCTGGTTATGGATTTCTATACTGGTCTCCTAGTTTGTGTAAGGCCTGCTAAATATGGGGAAACTCATGCTTGGTTACTGTAAGACCAGCCAACTACTCGTGGCTAGTGAGTCAATGGACTTTAGAAGAGAAGTTCTAAGCCTTTGCGGCTGCTTGGCAAGAAACTGACATGGGCCACGGACAAGGAAGTGGGCTGCTTGGCAGAAATATGACATTGGCCAAGGACTAGGAAGTAGGCTTCAGGTAGGAATCTGACATTAGGCTAGAACAAGGAAGTAATTTTAGGCAGGAATCTAAATTTTAGACTAGAACAAGAAAGTAGGCTTCAGACATGGAAATTACTTTGGGCTAGGGCAGCGGAGTTGGCTCAGATATTTTGGTCTTCCTGATAAGCCCTTAGAAACAGTGATCACAGGAGTGTTCATGGAATTGTGTTTAATGCCTTGCTTGCTCTTTGACTATTTGTATTTATTGTCTTACTTATTCTTTGACTATTTGTATCTATTGTATTGCTAGAACTTCAATCTAGATCTGACTTTAACACATACATGTAAGTAAAATGGTATAAAAGCAAAAAGGAGGAGGGGGATGGGATATGGGGTTCTACAAAGGGGAAATGGGGAAAGGGGATGACATCTGAAATGTAAATAAATAAATTATCCAATAAAACATTTAAAAGATTAATAAAAATAGAAAAAAAAAGAAGTTCTACAGCCACGTTTCTAAGCAATGTAATTTCTAGCAGCATTCTAAATAGTTATCCCAATACCCACAGTGAAGTGTCACTCTCACCACTCATAATGGAAAGAAAGCTTAATTTTGCAGCAGCAGAATCAACAGACGGAAAGCATCACAGAAAGCCACACTGAAGGCTGTTTGAATAATTGTTCTCTCTTTTAGTTTCCAAAAGAACAGTGGTTTCATTCTTTCTTTTATTTGCAAATATAAATTCTGTAGTCATTCCAAATCTATCACAAATCCCGATATTCTGTGGCCAGTTCTTTCCAGGTCATCCTATGACCCATAATTTATATCTACACACACACACACACACACACACACACACACACAAACTTCAGAACTCTAAAATCGATTTAAAGTTGTGTATTTTCTCTTCCTGATACCACTGTTGAAATCAATTGTTATAGGTTAGGTACTATGTTAAAACATTTTAAGTCTGATGAAGTAGGAGTTATTTTTATTCTCATCTCACATATGAAAAAACTAAGAAACACAGATATTAATATTATGTTGTCCAAGGTTGCACAGCAGGCAAACAATCTATCTGGTAGGAAGACAATTGTCAACCACTACAATCAGGCATTTGGTGTAATGGCCATGAACAAACTTATCTCACAAACTATACACACAGACCCTGTGGCTTCATGTTTGCCTCTAATGTGCTGATGATAGTAAATTTTTACTTGTACTGGAAGCCAAGTGCTGAAAAAGTAGCAGCAGAAGAAAATGAAGTTAGACCACAGACAACCTGAGTGTGTTAATAGTATGTTTTACATTGTTTTGTAGGTTTTGAGAAAATATTTAAGGGTTGTAGTTGGAAATTTGTGGAAGTATAATGTGGGATCTAACTAGAGAGCAGGGAAAAGGAGATGCTGAACTATGTTAATATAAACAAGCTTAGGGGAAATATATATGGAACTGCTAGTTAAGATGGTTGACGATAACTGTGGAGGGCAAGATGGCACCCATCTTGACTATCACTGTAGAGCTGGTGGTCACTGTTGGCCTGGATAGAGCCTTTTAGGAGCAACTTCCTTCAACAATACATCTCCAAATCCATAGGAATTAACTAGAGAGCATGGAAAAGGGCATAATGAGAAGCCTGAGTCTGTGAGGCTCTGACTAAGAGGTAGAGAATGTATCGGTCCCTATGTAGGTATAGATTTTGATGGGCTTACTTTTAATAGTATAATCTGTATTTAGTTAATATATTAAAATCTTTATAATTATATATTTGAATAATACAGAAAATGGTCAAAAATAGGATTTAATTAGTTCATCATATTTGCAAGTAAAGTCCTCACCATGAAGCAGAATTTGACCGGGCAAATTTTTACCAAACATAGATGATAAAGATAATGAGGATGCCTCTGTATCCAGAAGAATACCACATCTTACTTGTAGGGATATATAGCTAAGTGCTATGGAATTAAATGTATTCTAAATGTAAACGTATCCGTTTACAATGTGATTCATAACTGGCAACAATAAAATAGTTGTCATAAATTTCTACATTTACCACATTATGATAAAGGCTCATTTTAAGGAATTTTCCTTAGAACATTTTAGAAAATCCCAGAAGCCTTGATTCATAAAGAAAGGTTATCCAGAAAAGACTTGGGAGTCCCATAAGTTCTGCTCAATTAGGTCAAGGCAAAACAAAAAAACAAAAAAGCAAGTCAGATGAAAAATGAAACAAATATGTTCCAAACAAACATGGGTTCAAAGAAGTATCTTTAGTATGGAAATTGGGGAAGAATGTGCACATGCAAGACAGAAGGAGACTATGAATACAGATGGCAACCTTTCTGGAAAAAGACGTCTAAAAGAGGTTTTCAAGTCAAGCAAAGCCTATGTTTGTTAAAAGAGGGCACTTTTATTACAGCTCAACAGAAAATGACCAAAGGCAAGCAGTCTGTAAATCTCAATAGCTGCCCAGAACAGGAAGATATGGAAGAAGAGGAGAAATATTACATACAGTAGAGGAAGCACACTCCTCTGACTCATTTAGAAAATGAGGTCAACTTATGATGGAGCATAACTACACTCATAAGATGTAAGTCTGTCTCATCAAAGGGATAATTGTGCTGCTTATCTTTCTATCAAGTCTTAAGTTTACTCTGCCTTCCTGTAGAATGGCCCTTTTACATTACACCTTTATATACAGGTGACTGTGGAGCTCAGTTCTATTAATTTATTTGGGTTTCGGGTAGGTAGCAATCAGTGTTAGTTTTTGCTGGAAAAATTAATGATTCTGAAGAAAAGACACCAGAATGTTTTCACTTTTCTCCTTCACATGTTTGCAATGTTGGCAAGGAGGGGAACAGAAGAAGACAGTGTTGAAAACTTTCATGGAGTATGAAGAATGGCAGAGAACGCAAAGACATAGCAGACTCTTGCTGGGTAGATGATGAATGGTCATAGAAATGAGGGCTGTGCAAGTGAAACACAACTGCTCGAAGTGAAGATACAATGAAGCAATGAAGGTAAAGGAACCACCAGTGCCCAGCACATATCGACTAATCACCACTCAGCACTGATGTGCTGTCAAACTTAGGAATTTATAGGACTATTATGCTTCTTTCCTTTATAAAATTGTTGGTATCATAATACATATTTTAAATCAGTGGATATATTCTTCTCCCTGCTGGTCTATCCAGTCTCTTCCAAATGCTATTACATTAGTTGTATTATATTGCTGATTTTAGAGTCAGAAAAAAAGGATACTTTTGATTCAATGCCTGGGATAGAGAGACAATGAACCCAGCAAGTGGGAGACATGATTGGCAGCTCTGTAATGTTCTTCATCTTATCTCCTCACATCTTCTCCACAATGCTAATTCTGTTCCTTGGCCATATTCTTATTTAATTCTCAACAAAAATGTCTTGTGTGGTGATCATAAGTGGCATGAGAGATTCAGGAAATGTACTGTGATCTCCTCCCTCTGCCGGAGCTCAAAGTGAGTCGTAGTAAAGCAAACATGAAGATGTTTGCGCAGCTGTGACTGCAGAGATAGTCAGGTCTCAAAGACAGAAGTGATGCCAGGTTGTAATTTCAATACTTCTCACTTTATACTTGACAAAAAAGCAGCAGCCAAAGGAATGCTGTGATTCTAAAAACAGTGTAATTCCCTGAATTGACACTGAAACTGAACATTCTTTATGTAAAAATGGTACAGCTCCCACTCATGAATGTGTTGCTTCCTGGATTCTGTATGAACTACAATGGCAAGGAAGGATGGACCTACTAGCTTACACCTATCTCATGTCAGGGAAGTACATGGCCTGGCCAAGGCTGCACTTACAAGCCAAGTGTGTTCTCTTCTGCTGACAGCAGGGTTAAAATGGGCACTTCCTACTTTAATTACTTCCACCATGGAGAGGAGAAGCCTGATGCTTGCTACCTTTACATACCTAAGGTTCTTGTTAGATACTCTTCTAACAAGATGTAAGAAAATAATGTGGTGAGATGCTTTTTTTTTTCAAGAGGGATTATTATAATTCATTTAACCTAGTGTTGACATCTGAGTTTCAGTTATGAACTGCTGTGTTACCTTCAAGTGAACAAATGATGTGTTAAATTGTTGTTTGTAATTAACATAAAACAAGTTGAAAATGCAAAAGAAAGTGAGTTTTTCTAGATAAGAATGAAATTGTTTCTGCAAATGCTGTGCATTCCCTGTGTCTGAGCATGCAAACTGTTCGTTATCATGGGCACTTCCACAGAAAAAAGGCTCATACCACAGGCATAAGGCAGTTGCTGAGAGCTTTAATTAGAAAATATTAGGTAGTGAGAGTAAAAAGGTAAAAAAGCAAACAAATGGCTACTAGCTATTGTTTCTCTTGCTCTATTGAGAATATGTCTAATATTGAAATGAGGGAGAAATTAATTTAGGGTTATTTATCCAATTAAAGTAAACATACACAGGGGTAATCATGGAAATATGCCTCTACAAAACTGACAAAGATCAAAATGCAAGGTAGATATGACCCTGTGTAGTTCTACTCTTCAAACATTTGAAAAATTTGCTCTCACAAACTCATCGTTATATGGGTAGTGTTGCCGTTCATTTGGTACAAGCTATTACCACTAAACCAAATAGCAGAACACTTTTGAACATGAAAACAGCAAAATGGAGTAGAATAAACAAAGTTTGTATTAGGTTCCTTTTCCTCTCATGCATTTTATATACTGAGGCTTGGGCCAAAGCATTCATTCTGAAAAGAAAATGGGATGTGTACTCTTTTGAAGCTGTCTCTATTTCCTATTCTTGAATAGAATTCTGGAACTTTTGGAATGGAATCATTTTGCAGGGCCAGCCTGATGTGTGATGCTAAGCACAAACAATTTGGTGTTTGGCTCTAGAAACATCCTCAGTTTTGGCAGTTTCTTCCCTCAGCAACAGGCACACAGCCAAATCATTTCTAGCCAAATCTCAGAACCCAGTTATGCCTGTGCTACTGAAACTATTTCAGCTGTTTTCAAGACATGGAGAAGAGTGAAATATTGGCACTTCTAAGATAAATAAATCATTCATCAGTATATTCCACCTTAAATTAGAGTTGCCAGAGGTTTTTCTGTGGCCACTATCATTGTTTTGTTTGGAAGCACTGCTTGATAGAAACATGGCACGAGCATTTTGATCAGAAATGTCCAAGTTCTAGACCTAGACTGATGGCTTATTTAAAACCTGACTTTCAGGCTTTGTTTAAGCTGAATCTTCTGTGTTTTACACAAAGTGTGAAGAATTTTAATTTTATTTCTAAAAGTATGAGAAAATGAATCAGATTCCTAATGCCATTTTTTCACAACATTCTTTCTGGTATTATTTTTAAACTTTCTGTAAAGTTGTGTGTGTGTGTGTGTGTGTGTGTGATTTTAATCCTAGACTTCCACGTTGTAATATAACAAAGCATTTTCCCATAATTCATGTAATTCAGTGAACAAAAATTCAATATTTTCCCTCTAGTGGTTTAATTATGTAGCATCTAGTGAAGTTACTAAGGAGTATAGGATGCTTTGTTGAGGCTTAACAGAAATAGTAGAATGAAAATAGAGAATTCTGCAGACAACAACATAAAAATAATAGACAGTATGTCTATAGTTTAGTACTCATATTACTTTTTAAGTCAATGAGGTATTCTTCCTTAAGACAGTTCATTCCAAAGATATTTAACATGTAATATATGTCATATATAATGCATGTACATCCATGAAATTGAGAATTTATCTACATTTTGAACTTTTTAATACAGTTATTTATAATAATAATTGCAAAAAATGTTGTTTCCTTAGATTGAAAAGTTTTAACTAGATAACTATGGTTTTCCATGAATATATTAAAGACTATTTAATATATAATTTATTATTGTGCATATAATATGATACATATCACATATAATATGGTAATATAATGTCATATTGTATATATGTAAATATTTAAACTTTATATTTTCTAATTATATATTACATTTATTATATTTTATAATCATATATTATATATATTTATAATTATATTATATATTCTATAATATTTTCATGGAAAATCACATTTATCTAGTTAAAACTTTTCAGTCTAAGAAAAAAAGGTGTTTTTGAAATGGTTGTTATAATAAATAACTGTATTAAAATTATTAAAATGTAAGTAAATTCCTGATTTCATGGAAATAGAGAGTACAACATCTGTCATGAGAGGCTAGAAAGGGCAAACAGATGTAGAGGAGGCAGGAGGAAGCTGGATTAACACACCAGAACAGAAGTAGAAAGGAAGACTCTTGCATTTCTACTGTAGATAATGTGACCACAGTTTATAACACTTTATTCACTGTTTTATAGGGAGCAAAGGGAATGGCATTGGCAGTTCCCTAACAAAAAAGAATGAGCAATGGCCAAAGCAATGAAAGTTATAGCCTGTGTCTTTAAAACAAGTGTTGTGTGTATATGTGTTTTCATGTGTAGGAGAGGGTAACATTTATCTACATGTACACACGTACATGTGTATGAGTATGTATGTGCAGGGATATAAGGCGGTGTATGTATGTCAGTACACAGCATCTGGTGGTGTTCTTCAGCTTCTGTTGACAATTTTCTTTCCAAAAATACCTCTAGCAGGTTTGGATCACGCCAAGAATTTTGTGTTGGTTAGCCAAGAAACCTAGAGCTCTTCCTATCCTCATCTTTTCAGAGCAAGGATCATTCTTTTTTAAAATATGAGTTTTCTGGAGCAGAGTCAGGTCCTTGTATTTGCAAGGTACCTACTGAGCTGTCGTTCTGCCCTGGAATTCCTGATCAAATATCACACAACACATGGGTGTGTCAAATTATGTCGAAGCACCCTGTATGGACACACAGTGAGGTTCCTATGAAATGAATTTGGAAGAGCTCTTCTTCAACCTATAGTTAGAAAAGTGCAGCATGTTGTGGGGATTAGTAGAACTCCCTTCTTTCTGCTGATCTAGGATTTCAGAGGGATTTAGTGGCAATAAAGTTAGACTCCTTTGGCAAAGGTGAGATATTAAAGAGATTATGGAGTATGAGATTTTCATTGCACAGGCAAACTGTTAATTCACAAGCATTTTCCTTCATTCAAAGTAAACATTGAGTCTGCTTAGCCCAAATACGTTTGTACACACATCAAAAACAGACCCATGCTTAGCCACCCTTCACTCTGAAGCCCTCGCTCCTAGCATATACTTTGGGAGCTTTCCTCCATTGTCACCTTACAGTATGCTCCAGGAATTCAGTGATCTTTCATTTGTACCTTTACTTTTTACTGAAAACCCTCTGTCAGAATTTATTAAGTATACACAGGTCATGTCATGTTCTTAAAATCCTCAAGTGAGTATACTGCAAAAACAAAAACAAAACAAAAAACAAAAGCAAAACAACAAAAGCAAACAAACACTGTCAAAGTATGCATATTGTCCCCTAGCTATAGGATTCCAACCAGTACAGAGCACTCATGCACCACGTAACACAGCCCACGATCCAACTTCATCTGCTGGTATAGTGCAGAGACAAAAAGATGGCAGCCATTTGTCAATGAACTCACAGTGGAACTCAGAAGCCAGATCTGCAGTCCATTATAAAACAGTTTAGCTGCTACAAAAGTAGAAATGAGCATATGTGACATGGAACAAAATGGAAGGATAGATAAGCATCCAAAATCAGAGAGAAAGAGTGCTACAGGAGACTTAGCGGAGGATAGAACATGGGAGCATATGAGGAAGCTGGCTAAGGAAAGGACAAAGGTAGCAGAGCAGGTAGCAAGACCATGAGCAGAGAAAGTCTGGAGAAAAGCAGTTTGGAAACTCCCGACACTCACATTTGCACACATACACACACACGCACACACACACACACACACACACACACACACACACACTCCTGCAGTGCTCCTTTGTATCTGCTACATTCTCATGCTATTTTAAATTGGATTCTCCGTTCACCTGTACATCAATCACTTCTGGAGCATGGTCATGAGTGACCATACAGATGCTCTGTGGACATGGGGGTTACAGAAGATTAATTAGTTAAGGAGACTTAATGACTTGCATAGAAACCAGGCGACTCAAATACCAGTTGTTAAAAAGCACTTGCTAGTAAATGCCCTTCATAACATTGCTGAAGCACCAAAAGTACATTTTAACCAGAGGGTAGAAAAAAAAACACAAACAGCAACATACTTCCCAACAACTTAAGACTTGGGATCTTAAACCATTATAAGAACAGCTCTGTGCAATGACAAACCACCTCGAAGTGCTTCACAGCAATGCCACAATCACGAGGCTCATGGATTTCCCTCCAGGATTCACCTCCTTTGACATCTCAGATCTAGCAGAAATAAGGCTCAAAGGTATACTAAATATGTGTCTAGGTAGCACTGGGAAGTGTCTGCCTCTGCCTCTGCTAACTGTTCCTTCATTCACTTTACTCACTTCAGAGTCATAGCAAAGGCACAGGAGGCACCAACTGAAACTCCTTAATATCGAAATGTTTATTACTAGAAACCTAAATTTACATTCAAGTTTCACTTACTATTGACTTGTATGGAGCAGTGTGTGTGTGTGTGTGTGTGTGTGTGTGTGTGTGGTATGTGTGCTGTGTGTGTGTGTTGCTTGATTTTATTTGAATCCTGAGGAGGATCTTCCACAGAACTGCATTCATATGTTTTACAATTTATTGGCCAGTCCTCAGTTGAATCCACTAGTACTAATGAATTTTCTGACATAGCCTACATGGGGTATCCATTTAATTTTATTTTATTTTATTTTATTTTATTTTATTTTATTTTATTTTATTTTATTTTCAATTTTTTTTATTGGATGTTTTATTTACATTTCATATGTTGTCCCCTTACCCTATCCACCACCCACCCAGGAACCCCCAATCCCCTCACCCCTCCTCCTTCTTCTCTGTGGATGTAACCTCTATCTACCCCCCCACTCCCACCTCCCCA
>NW_021605171.1:5691644-5830247 GCF_004785775.1 Grammomys surdaster | reverse complement strand
CCCCCCCACTCCCACCTCCCCGCCCTCAAAATTCCCACCCCCTGGGGGTCAAGGTTCTCTTCTTCCACCTATGCCCAGCAGGGCCCTCCACTTTTACATATTCAGCTAAAGCCCTGGATCCCTCCCTAAGGTGCTCCCAGGCTGGTGGTTTAGACCCTGGGAGCTGTGGTTGGTTGGTATTGTTGCTCTCCTCATGGTGCCACAAATCCTTTCAGCTCCTTCAGTCTTCACTCTAACTCCTCCATTGGGAACCCCATGATTAGTTCAATGGCTAGTTGTGAGCATCTGCCTCTGAATATGTCAGACTCTTGAAGACCTCTGAGGAGACATCCATATCAGGCTCTTATCAGCATGCACTTCCTGACTTCCACATCAGCCTCTACCTTTGGTGACTGCACATGGGATGGATACTCAAGTGGAATGGTCAAGGAAGAAATAAAGAAAGAAATAAAAGACTTTTTAGAATTCAATGAAAATGAGGACACATCATACCAAAACTTGTGGGGTATCCATTTTAAATGCTCATTCATTCACCTTCCCTGTTAAAGAGGAGCAGTCATAGAACAATTCCATTAGAAGATAATGAAAAGATTTCAGAGTTTTCAAAAAATATCTGAATGCCACAGTATGGTTTGGAGTCAGTGTATCAAAACCAATAACAAAACTTTGCATGTTATTTAAATTGAAGACTTTAAGAATTACTACATCTGTTTGTAAAAGGTCAATGACTGGTCGGTTAGATAAATTAAATTTTAAAAATGTTATTTATTACAAAAATAAGAAAATATTACTTTAAAAATAAAGTATATAAGCTATTGTCTTTACATTTTATTTATGGTTTGTTCTTTTAAAATATGTACATAGTATTCAATGTACAAAACATGGTTATGTAGAGATTTTGGATGAATTCATTGTGGATTTCAAATTTTAATTTCTTTTCTAAATTCTGCCCTAAAGTATTTTGTACATGGCCATCAGAGTTCCTTCCAGTTTCAAGTCCATATTCCTTTTCTTACTCAGAATTTTGAAGGACCAGTTGAAGCTTGACTATTGTATAGTACCCTTCCCCACTCTCCTCCAGTACACACAGGCACACGCACACGCACATGCACATGTACACACACGCACATGCATGTATGTATGTATGTATGTATGTATGTATATTACTCTGTATGTATGTTGCTATTAATCCATGTTACTTCCTTCTTTGACTGTGCACTTGAGTATTCTAGTAAGTCATCTGTTATTAAATTCATTGATTAACTCTTAGTGTCTCTCTAAACCTTTGTATTTATTTAGTATAGGCATGCATATGTTCTAGAGTGAGACTGGAGAAGCCAAAGGACAACAGGTGGGATAGTGTTCTTTCCTTCTACTATGTGGATCCTAGAGAATCAAACCTGGATCATCAGACTTGGCAGAATATTTCTTTACCCACTGAGTCATTTCACTGATCCTAACATCTCATTATTAATTACATGGACTGAGAAGTTCTATGAGTGACTGCTGATTGAATTATCCTTCTTAGCATACAGAGACTCATATAAAATGCAAGAGTCAATTATAAATAAGATATCTGGTCAATTAACTGGTTGCACCTCACAAAGGCTTCAATAAACAATATCTCACGGGGGAGTTTCAATATCACACATATTTGAAAATAAAGTTGAAAGTCCTGTGGCTCGCTGATTTGAGGTTAATTCACAAAATCAGAACCTTTACAGATCCCCAAGGATACAATAACTCTTTCACAAACAGTGAGAGGGGCTCTAGGCCTGAGGGGTAGCAGTGTAGTACAAGCCATGGTCACAGAAGGATGTGTATAAGGGAATTATGAAACCAAGGATTTGAAGAATTTTGATGTCTTTTCAGACTCAGTCTGCAGCAGTCTACTCACTTTTCACAATTGGATAAGTAACCCCATGGTGACCCCCAACCATAAAATTATTTTGTTACTACTTCATTACACTACTGTAATATTAATACCGTTATGAATCATAGTGTAAAAATATGATGTGTGACCCCAAAATGGTTGCAACTCACAGGTTGAGAGCCACTGCCTTAGATAATTTTAAATCCTTTCTAATTTGGATAAAAGGAAATAACCTGGAAACAAGTGTTTCATAAGTACAGTTCTCAAACTAAATAAATCGAAGCACACAAATTTTACTACTTTTCCTTTCCATGTGTCTTTTGCACATAACCTGAAACTAGTCACAAATCTAAAAACTTGTCAAGCAGCATGCATGGTAGCTCTTTCCTTTCACTCCCACAGAGTGTGGCATTTTATTGGTAGAAATAGGAAGAAACTAATAAGTCATATAGTTCATACATCTTCCTTTTTGATCTTTTGTGGGTTTTTTTGGGGGGAGTTGAACCCAGAACCTATGCTAGTCCAGTGCTAGCACACTGGACAAGTGTGCTATCATAACGACACCATTCCTAGGCCTCACATCTTTAAATATAGTTTAATGATTTTAGCGATGGGTAATGATAGTGGATAGTAATGATAGTGGATGGGTAAGATCTAGAAAAGAAACATTCTTCAGATCTGAGAACAGATGGCTAATCATTGTGACAGCAAAGAACATATCCCAGATGATTGGCTGTCAGGCAGAACTTGTTTCAATTTTTTAACTCATCCATCAGTTGAAATTCCCTGTAGTAGTGGAGCCAACATAAGCAGGGCTTTAATATGTTCCCTGTGCTTTGGAGAGTCTCTTTCTGCTTGTGCTCACTAGAACTACAGTGTGGTCTCAGTGGCGCTTCTCTGTGACCTCAAGCATCCATATGGAATTGCTTGTTTTTGCATGACAGACAGAAAATAAGATGCCATACTAATGCTGACCTTAGATACAATTCTTTTTCTGTAATTATTTTATTATGTGTAGTTCCAAGCCTAATTAGCTTGTCTTATGATCAAAGGCTAACTGGAAATTTACCATTTTAATGTTTGAAGTTGTAAGAGTCAAGTAAGAACAAAAGCTATATATTTGTTCCAATTCTCAGTACAGTCCTAAAAAAGAATTATTAGGAATGAGAATGGTGTGGAACAGGGGCTGTCCCTGACTCTGTTGTCTGCCTGTGGATCCTCTTTCCCAAACGTGGCTGCCTTGTCTGGCCTCAGTGGAATAGGATGTACTTGGACATGCTATGATTTGATGTGCTAGTGGTTAGCAGGTAGGGTAATAGCAACAGGCAGGGCTTCCCCTTCTCAGAGGAGAGGGGAAAGAAGGAATGGTGTTGGACCTGTGACAGAAAGTATTGGGAGGAAAGTGGGGCTGATATTGGCATGAGAGTGGTGGTTTTGGTTCCTTGTATTCTACCCACTCACCAAGAAGTGGAAAAAACATATAAGATGTAAAAAGGCTTTTCAAGGTGAAGTTTTGACTCTCGCATTTATTTTTCATTATATAGACCTGAAACAAAACACATTTCTTCCTGATCTCCTTACATTCATCATGATGTTCACATACTGATGGAGTTGCAACCTACAATGACTCTTCCTGAGCCCTTGAAATCCACACCCAGTTTGACTTTTGTAATCAGTTCTAGCATTCACCTGCAGACACACACTGTGAGTGACAGATAGGATTTCTATCTCTTTGAGTCCAGATGGATATAATTAAGGCAGTGTTACAGGAAAAACATGTTTATCACATTTTGTTCACCAAAGGTAATAAACAATACTGAAAGTTTTCATTAACTTTAGTTTCATTAACTACCTTTATTAAAATTGACAAGTATTTATGTTAGTGAAGCTTAATATTATAGTGGCTATTAATTTCAGAAGACTATCAGTTAAGTGCATAATTAAGCAACCATATTCTTAACTGAGGGTTTTGGAGAAACACATTCATAATTCTGAGCCTTTGCCATGGTGGACACATTAAGAAAAGAAATTAAAAACCTAGCCTAGAACATATAAATTATGCAGAATTGGTAAAGTGTTTAGTGAAGAGAAGGAGGAAATGAACTCTGACACCTACCATACAATCAAAAGCTGACATAGATGTGTTTATGAATCCAGTGCAGGAGGCTTTGGAGAAGTTCAAGGGCCAACCAGTCTGGCTGAAACAGTGATTCCAGATTCAGTGAGAGACAATGTTTCAGAAAATACTATGAGAATCTTTGAAAAAGATATATGATACTTCCACTAACAATATATATATATCTCCCATGTATATACATATCCCACACATATAAACCATGCACACGCACATACATACACAAATATACCTGGCATGGAAAATGAGGAAGGGAGTAGCAAAAAAATCCATTGTTTATATGAGGCCCATTTCCTTTTTCATATTCATATACATTATATGAAAACATTATATAGCACTGTTATATAGCACAAATAGGTCTACTGACCATAAAAGTTATAGTTCATAATTTGGGACCTGTTATAATGACTTGTGAAATAATTTTGGGGGAAACAATCAAAGTAGCCAAGAAAACTGTTCATGGTTCAGATACAATTTTAAAGAGTAAGAAATCTGAAGTACTACTCTGGTCATGGTCAAGGGTAGGCCAAATAAAAGTAAATGTATAATTTTATAGGAATAAAGGATGCAAAGAGGATATACAAATGGCCCCCATATTCCTCATAGTGAAAAGGGAGAAACTGTGTCTGAAGTTGACTCAGTACTGGTCCGTGAACAGCAGCTGAAGCACCGGATGACTAGAGATGAACTGATGAACAGATAAGAGCTTGCAACTGGAGACCCTTTGGGTCTGTGTGCACACATAATCCGAGTCTCATAGAAAGAGCATGTGATACATGGCCATGAATATCAGAATGTTCTAACAAGAGAAAAGAGGGAAAAACATGAGAGTTCCTCCTCTCATATAAACAAGTCCCTCTAATGAATCAGGAAACTCTGCCTTAGTGTGTAAGAAAACATTTATATTGAGTTTCAGTACTACCACGTATCTTGCAGACAATAAAGAGCAGATGACTGTGGTGGTTTTTTTTTAAAGAGTTGCAGCTAACATATGTTGACATAGGCAATAGGATGATGTGTCCTTGTTGATTAAATATATTCAAGGGCAAAGAGACTTCACAGGGGATAAAACATTTGATGATACCAGGACACAAGAAGCTATGTACTAAGATGGCTCCACCAGTCAAAGCTAGACCTGTGTAAGTGCTCATTATCCCTACCTAGTGGACTGACTGTAAATCAGTTAAGTCATTCTGGATCTACAGATAAATCTGAAGATAAAGAACAATGTACATCCTGCCTCAACCTAGACAAGCGCTTGATGCCTATGGAGATCAGAAGAAGACGTAATATTCCATGGAATTGTAGTTACAGACAGTTGTGAATCACCATGCGGGTGCTGGTAAACGAGACCAGGTTCATTGCAAGAACAGCAAGTACTCTTAAATGAAAAGCCATTTCTCCTTCAATAATGTGATAATGTTTTCATTGTTTTGTAGGAAACAAGCTGCTCTTCTGCAGAAACATCATGCTATTATCTAGCGTTCTCTTTCTGGGCACATCATGTGCTGGTCATCATATCACTGTGTCAATCACCTACTTGCACATGAAGGTGGGATATCAAGTTAATGTTTCTACAAGCCTCCAAAGACGATCAAATGGATTTCTTTTACTGCTTTCTTTTAACATACATCATATGAGCTCCATCTTGGAATTGAGCAATTAGCTATGATCTATGTCTAGTGCTGCTTCAAGTAAGTCTACATGTTTAACTAAACCACAAAGGCCAATGTTTTTTTTTTTTTTAATGAAGCTTAGTTAAAAGCAGTACTAGATGCTTGAGTCTAAGCAGAAGGCTCTATAGTGAGTTTCAGGCTAGCCTAGGCTACAAATTTAGATACTGTATTTTGAAACACAACCCACTCCAACCAAAAGAAAGGACAAGGAAGGACAGATGCCTCCATAGTATTGAAATCACTTGATGCTCCTTGTGAGAATCTGAGTTCTGTTCCCAAAGCCTACATTGTGGTCCACAAACTCCTGTAACTCTAGTTCCTTGCGATCTGAAACCCTCTTCTGGCCTTTGCAGGAACCGTGCACAAACACGTGGAATGCACATACTGCTACAGATACCCATAAAATGAATAAATGTACCTATTGACAAATATTATGACATATTAAAGGAAAGTTAATATAACTTAAATTTAAACTAAAGACCACTAAGTGTATTTATCTACTTTATTAATAAAAAATTAATAATAGTCAAACTATAAAGTGTTACTACTTATAAAGTGGCTATTTTACATGTTTTCAACTAATAAACATACTGACTTACTGTTATGCATAAGATATTGACAGCAACTCTTCTACTGTAATTAGATTCTAAGAGGAGGTGTAACACAATAAGACCCTAGAGTTCTAAAACTATGTGCTACTGACAACCTCTAAGTTCCTTTGATTGGAATCAACTGACTCCACTGGCATCAAAAGATTGCTTATGGATAAATGATTTCATGACATTTTACTGACATTTTCATTACCTGACAGGCACTTACTTAGAAAAGTACTGTGAAAATAAAAAAGTGAATAAATATTAAAATGAGAAATATTTACTAAATAGGGTGCATTAATTTAGCCATCAGAAATTTACAATATTTTGAGTGGCAATTTCATACTTCTATTATTTTCTACAAAATTTCTGAAGAACTAGCTAAGATAGAAGGAGAAATGTCCAACAAAACTTTATTTATAATATACAACCTAGTAAATTAATCTAGTAAAAAGGATTTGAATTTTTAAAAATTGAGTGGATGAAGTTTAATTCAAAAGTAAACAGGGGACAGAGAGGCTACCTGAACTCCAGACTGCATTGCAAGAGGGCAAAAGCAGATTTCAGGTTAATCCCTTGTTAGCTGCTAGGGCACAGGCTTCATATTCTAGGACACTGCCATATTCTACCCAAAAGACTTGTTGTTTGTGCAGCTGCATATGTGAATTTCATCTTGTGTATTCTTGTGGCTATGATCACTAAACTTTCTAATGAAATCACGAGCAGTGACGGGTAATAGCCTGTAATAGAGCCACTACTATTATACCGCTACCATGCCAAATGTTAGATAATATGACAATGTTAAATCTCCTTCCTGGGTTGTTGTTGTTGTTGTTGTTGTTGTTGTCATTGTTGTTGTTTCCTATTGTTTTTGCTTTTTGAGCTCTGTAGACAGGACTTCATCATATAGTCTTTGTTGGCCTTAAATGTTCCAGTATACCAAAAATCCAAGCCTTCCTGTGCTGGGGTACAGGCATGTGCTACTGTGTCCCATGTCCAAGGTCGCTACCTCCATATAATGTCACAGTAGTGTCTGATATTCCATTGAAAACTAACCTATGAACACTTCGCCTACCTAGCAACAAAAGGCCTTTATTGAAAAGTAAGAGATAAGTCACCATGGACAGTTATCTGAGTCTTCTTCATATACTCTACTTACCCACATAGTAATTTTGATTTCCATCATAAATCCAAAAACTATTTCAAAGAAAAGATAACATAAAGATAATAATTGGAAGAAAGTTCCAAGCTCACATTCACAGAGGCTGCCAGTGTCCTGTTGGCAGTAGATGCTTCTAGGAGTGAATCATACACAAGAAGCCAAGTTCAAGCTGGCCCACAAGCTGGCTTTAATTACTTGAATCTATGCCCACTAGGGCAATGCCTAAAGATGTTTCCATTAAAATAGCATATAGATTTGTTTACAGGGTTATATTCAATCCAAGAGGATGTCTGGCCTCTGAATATGCCACTAGTAATACAATATGAGGAGGATGGATGTGAGTGGGTGGAAATCTTCAGCACAAAAGGGTATCCTCTAATTCTGGTCATGGCTACATATAGGGCCAGGTCAATTCTGTACAGGGCAACCAAGGTGATTAGATAGCTGACTATGAAAAATGCAACATTTTCATTGATAGCATGTTTCCTTCCTGTGGTTATAAAACTGCAATCTTTACTCTGAATGTTGACAAGTATAAATATCTTTAAAAAAAAAAGAAACAAGAAAAAACTGTTTTAGCAATTACTGTCTCTGTAACTCATCTTTCTCTCATTGACATGATTGTGTTTAATGATGAGTTTTAGCCTGCCTACAGCAATTTATTGCTAAATCGTATTTGAGAAAGAACCATTATGCTTAAATGGCACAAGCTCTGTATAGGCATTATCTTTCACACATTCATCTTTTGTGAGCTCGCTGACAGAACTGCGTACTCTTGTTAAATTCCTAGCCCAGCTTTAAGCAAAATTAAAATATTCAGCTCTCATCTTGAGGGAAGCTTCTAGTATCATCCCACATACTGTGCCTCATAGGGGGCTTATGGTGGCTTTCTAGTGATCTGCCAAAAATCTGTTCTCCCTTCTCTGTCGAACATGTACTCTACAGGATATTTTTTCCAGCCTCTTTAGATTATGAATCAAAACCCATGGTATAGAAAAACAAATGATATGTGCTATTCCAAACAAAAGACGGAATGATGTACACACTCTTGTATAGTACAGTGGCCAGTAGCAGAGGAGAAATTGGTTGCCTAAATTTCTTTGTTTAGGAAGTTCCCACTTTCCAAAACACCCATTATGTACTTATTATAATTAAGCATTTTTATAGGAGATTCAATGAATTATGCTATTATTGTAGTTTAAGTTTTAATTAATTCAAAATTCAAACCCACAGAAAAGTTTCAATAACAGTTTAAGGAGCATTATACTCATATTTCTCAGAATCTCTAATCATAAACATTTTACTTCATTTGTTTTTCTACTCATGAACACACACTCTCCCTTCCCCCTCTCTCCTTTTCCCTTTTTCTCCTCCTACTCTGCATGTGCATGTGACTATGTGTGTGTGTGTGTTTAGCAAGATGGACGATGGGACATAACCCTTAAAGTTCAGCATGTACCCTGTGGAAGAAGACTAGTCTACACAAACAGCATACAATTTCTCATCAGTCAGGAAGGCAATAACAAAACAACACCACTCTGAAAGCCAGACGATGTTAAAACTAATCTCCTTATTATTTGTTCCATTATTTTTGGTGTGACAGACAATCTGAAGTCATATCTTCTTTCATCACTGTCTAGGCACCTCTTTCTTTTCTTTCCCACTTTTGTGGCTTCTGGACACTAACCTGGACGTGACTTAATGTCATTTTTCCTTACCACTATGCCTGCTCAGGTACCAGGCACTGATGTTTTCATATCCCCATACCAATATGGGGATGGTTAGAAATCAAAGGGCAGGTAAAAAAAAAAAAAAAAAAAAAAAAAAACAAGGGAAAAATGGTGAACTTTCTGAAAAAAGGTATACTTTCAGAGGCTTGCAAGAATGATTTTGAAAAGCAGTTTTAAAAAAATTCCCTATCAGAAATCTAATGTGGACCTTCGCATTTCAATCAAGATCTTGTTAAAATTGGGATGGTCTAAGGACACCTTGAGAATAACAAATGCTCTTTTAAACCATCCAGTTGCAACAGATGGCTAGCAATGCCTTATTTCTGTATGCTTGACATTTAGCATCTTACATCTTTTATTACGAGCCACAGTACTGCCTGCTTATAAAATATCTGTGTAAGTCAACACGACTTTGGGTCATCACAATCTTTTCTCTGAACTCTACATTCAAGAAAAAAAGTGGTCTATGTTTAAAGCGGAAAGGAGAGTATAATACACATTGAGAAACATTTGTCTCACAGTAAACACTTTCTCTCCATGTAGGAGATCGAAGAGTCCTGCCAAAAATATGTTCCCTTCAATGAACACTCACAGCAGCTCATAAAAAATTCTCACACATCCATTAAGGGAGGCCTAATTATTGGAACCATATTTCACACAATAATAATTTGGATTTTAAATAATTTCAACAACTACTCCTTGTGTTAAATAATCATAAAAATCACTTGACTACTGTCCTATGTATAAAATTTTGAGTGGTTTAATAGGTTAACAGCAAAGTAAAAATTTTCTTTTTCCCCTTTAATAATGCTGTTAGTTTCAACTGAAAGCACATATATATAAGGATATACAAAACAATTGTGTTTCCTACGGTGACATGAAAAGAACAACTTTTAAGTTACAAATGTGCTTCTTCCCAATATGTATTTACCAAATCTTTAGTCTGAAAAAAAAAAAACAACTTCCACCTGAGAACTCATATTAAGAGCATGGTTAGTTCCCAAGAAAAGTCCAGAATAATCCTTTTAAAGTTATTATGTTTTAAGACTTAATGCTATGTATTTACTTCTCAGGATTCGAAAAATCCACTCTCAAGACCCTCATTTCTTGACCACCTCTAGCTGAACTTGCTATCTTTGTCAGTACTAACCCTTCCTAATTCATATCACAAGAAGCCCTGAAGCCCTGCATAGGAGAATAACTTACTGATGGTGCAAAGCAAGTGTCGGGACAGAGAGGAGCTGGCCTTAGAACGTGAAGCAGTATGTATGTACAGCTGGCTAATAGTATACATTGTGTTCTTTATCACACCCTGACTTAGTGGCAATGAGCAGGGATAGAACTCAATGTTGATGGCCTGCAGCTGGCAGGGAAGTGACTTCAGAGGAAAAAGTGACAGTCAAGAACAAAGATAAAATGAAAAGTTTGGAGATTATCTACTGAAGGGACAAAATTCTGGTCTCAGAAAATAACAATTTATTAACAGAGATGCAAGCTGGTTCAAAAAATAGTTGCTATGCAATGTCTGTAGCATGCCTGAATCCAGTATTTTCTAGAATACCTTCTGACAGGTGTGAGGACAACTCTAATGCTGGAGCACATAGCTCTTACTCAAGGTCTGTGTGCTTTCTAATGCTGTGGCTTCTTCACTCCTGTTTCCTATGACAGCTCTGCATGTCATAGAGAAAATGTTCATGAAACTGAAATAGAAATCAAGGAGAGTGGCCACTAGATAGACCTGATTTCTCTAACAGCAGTCTCTGATTGACAGGTCGGCACAACAGCCTCTGAAGATAAGGAGGGCAAGTTGATGGCCATTGGTAGCTTTGTTGTTTCCTCACAAAAGGAATTAGTAATCACCACTGTGATTTAGAATGTTACACAGATTAATATGTTTTGCTGCCCACAAAGCAAATAGTATAACCATGTTCATCTGCCTCTGCCTCCTTCACCACTTGGATCAGTGAAACATTAAAAGTTGGACACACTATCCTCCCAAAGAAGCCTTCACCTCAGTCTTTATAAACATACTCATCACTGGATTTCTCTTTTCTGTGGCAATATGGCAACCACATGTACAGATGAAGTTGTCCTTTGGATGAGTAATTTTGCTCTGTCTTCAAACACGTGGAGTAACCCCTACAACTGTTGTGATTTGAAAGGATAAAAGTGAAAAGATACATTAGATCCTTAAGAAAGGAAGTCTTTCTAAGTCTCATTTACATCAGATAACTTCTCTTCTGTGATGGTTTCTACCATAAATGCTTCTGATGAGAATCTAAGATAATGCATGGCTAATGTTTAAGGATTTTTTTCTTTTTTCTTTTCTCTTTTTTTTTTCTTTTACTAAAAACAGGGTTACTCTGTGTAGCTCTGGTTTTCCTAGAACTCACTCTGTAGACCAATCTGGCCTTGAACTCACAGAGATCTGCCTGCCTCTGCCTCCTGAGTGCTGGGAACAAAGTCTTTGAATTTCTTAACTCATAAAAAACCAAAACCAAAACCAAAACCAAAAAAACTTAACATCTGTTTAAGGGTACTTAGTACTGCACCCCAGAAACTGTTTTCAATTATCACTGTACAAAGGTTACTAAAATTATTGCAAATATTAAGATATAGCTCAGTCTGTAGAGATGTCTGTGTGCAGGCCTAAGGACCTTAGTTGGGTACAAGATCTTTCAAACTGCTAGAAGTGAACAAACTCCAGACAGATGTCTTCTAACTTCCATGGACATACTATAGTATATACATGTTGTAGAACATAAACACACAAACACAGAGAGAGAGAGAGAGAGAGAGAGAGAGAGAGAGAGAGAGACAGAGAGACAGAGAGACAGAGAGACCGAGAGAGACAGAGAGACAGAGAGAGAGACACACAGAGAGAGAGATTATATATATTCATTATATATATATAAACTTTCACATATATACAAAAACAAAAAAATAAACCATTCTGAGATACACACCCACATACACACAAATTCATTATTATATAAACTCTCACACATACACAAAAACCAAAAAAAAAAAAACCCATTTTGAGGTTTGAAACTATCTTCTCTTACTTTATCACATTTTCCATTGTTATTATTTCCTTGTCTACTTACTTTAGATTTATTTTCATTCAGCTTAATACAACAAAAGATCTTCTGTTCATCATAGGAGACCTGGGATTATAGACACATAGCACTATACCTGGGTTTACATTAGTTCCAGTGATTCAAAGTCAAATCACAGCAAGACTCATCTCCCAGCCCTCAACTGCTGTTCTTCTTTTTAGACTTCTGGTTTTTCTTTTTTATCTTACTTGCTTAATTAATTTTTTTTAATAACCAAGCAAAAGGTTGATAATAATCATATACGAAAGTATTAATGAATAAGATTAATAATGAAAGGATTTAGAGAGAATACCTTTCAGTGATGACAATAATCATAAGAAGATATTTACACTATCTTGTTCAGCTTGATATGAAGTTGGTACTTTGAGAGTTTCTAAATAAATCAAATGTTAAGTTCTGAGATGTGGGTATAAAGAGTGCACTGGATTTCTAAGACATAGTCTCTTTTAAATAACATAGAATTTCCTGATAGTATTACATAGGTTCCACATGCAACCACTGGTAGGTAGATTAAATAAGTTTCTTTGTAGTTTGTAATGTGGTGGCCAAAAGGTTGTTTAACCTATGTCTCAGTTGAGTGTGTGTGTAGAAACCTATTTCACCTATGTATCAGTTGAGTGTGTGCTATAACTGTATCTCAGTTCTAAAGGTTTAGTAGCGGTATCAATCCAACTACAAATACCTTAGGCACACAGCTATAGAGATCTACAAAAAGTATTTATTAGCTACTGTGTTTAAAAGGATAATTACTTGGATCTTCAATAATTAGCTAATAAAAATGTATGAATAAAAAATGGCAGGTGGTATATGCACACAATGAGGATGGAGAAAAGCAGAAGCTTAGGACAAACTCTGCCATATCATGAGAACCTAGTCAAATGTGTGTTCAAAGGAAACTATGTGGCCAGGAATGAGGCAGCTATGAGTTAACTGGAATTAAAGGCCAACCAGGTAGACAAGGTGATGGTCTCCTACACTCTCCAGGCAAAGTCTCATCTGAACCCTCTGAATGAAAATGATGGGAGAGAGGATGGAAGGCAGAGTTGGAAAGACAAAGAACCTAGGTTCCTTTTATTGGAGAGAGAAGCAGGATTATAAATCTCAACTACATCTGTGATTTGTGTTGTGGATCACATTAAAATACTGTTTCCAATGTTGATGACTGATAAGGTAGGAATCCTTATTTGTGGAAAAGATTAAATTGAACTTTTGATCTTTTGAGGCAGAAATGGGGTATCAAAGTAAACATATGTGGTGTATGCAAAGAAATATTAAAATAAACAATCTAACTAGAATTGTAAATAAAATGATGAATGGTTTTGAGAACATATGGCATTTCTGGTGGGGAAGGTAAACTTGGATAATGTCTGTAATCCACACAATGCTTTAAAAGCTTAAATTGTGAGAATGTGAGAAAGAGTTTTTGTGGGCAATGCTTTGGGTAATAAATATGAAATGAATAAAAGAATCAAATAGTAACTAGACAGGAAGACTATGTGTCTTGGTGTGTGCAAATATGTACAGATACAAAAATGTCAAGGTTACTGTCTCTTGTGGCTGCATCACTATGCAAATCACAGCCTCCAAAAGTGCACAGTGAAGGCAGAAGAATCGTGTTATATCATAAAATCCCTTGTGCAAACACTCTGTTATCCTATTACTTTCTTGTCCTGTTTTACATAACATGTCTGACTGCATTATGAGTGTTGTATGTGCCCTTTATTAATATATCCTTGTATAAATCCCACAAGGATTTTTCTAAAGACAAACCTCATTTGCTAAATATCATGCATTCCTTGTTGAATTTTAATATGTTAATCTCATAAACACCACCAGATGTACTTGTGAGCTGTCTTCTATTTTTCCTGCTGTCTCTGCCCAGGTCTGTTTTTACCTGTTGTTTGTTTGTTTGTTTGTTTTGTTTCAGACACTGGCATCATCCTACTCCTGCCATACCTAGAGAAGGGGAACCATATGGACTGTACTTGGGCTTGTTGAGTCTCACACTACTGACAGCTAAACAGCTGACTGAATTCCAGGATGTATTCTGAGCACTAGAGGTTGGACAGAGAACCCTCAGCCTCTATACAGTGAATGCTGGGAAGCACATCTTTCCCACAGGTTGAGGTGCACTCAAAAAGTCCTTTTGGAGAAACCTGTACTACACAAAAAACTATTCTGTGTCTAAATGTTGTTTTATGTCTATACAACTACGAATATTGGCCAAATGGAGCACCATAAAGAGGAGGGTGGGAGAGGTCATGTGAGGTGAGGCAATCTGTTCTCAGACAGTTCCTAGTTCAGTTCACAGATGGCAAGCCCAGTCAGGAAGCCACTTTCACACAGTGCTCGCTGCTTCTTCCCCAGCTCTCATGAACTCTCTGTTGTCCTCCCTTCCCCAAATCCATCCCCCTCCCTAACACTCTTTCTTCTCTTTATAGTGACCTCTCTTGATTGTTTAACTGGTTGCTGTGAGGTTCTTTTATTACCAACCTCTACAATTTGTCACTTAATGAAGTTGTCTAATCTGTGCAGACCATCTGTTCTTACAGGAATTAAAATAAATACAGAGGAAGTAGATACCATAATATTTAGAGAAAAGTAAATTTGTAAATAGTTACTGAGTTCTCTCTTCCTTGGACCTAGTTACTGAGATGCTTATGCACACAAGCCTTGTAGTAACCATGAGCTAACACTTTAGTTCTTTTTATACCTTGTTCTGCTTAATTAGAAAGACTATTAAAAACTCACCTTATCACTCTCATGTGAAATGATACATGTTTATAAGGAGAGGCTCATCATGGACATTGCAAACAGCACTGTTGCAAGGACACCCAGAGGTGCCCTAAGGTGGTAGACCATGAGGCCATGCCCTGAGGCCATGCTCTGACCCTATGTCCTGAGGTCATGACCTGAGGCCATGTCATGAGGTCATGTCCTATGGCCAGTCAGTGAGGCCAGGCCCTGAGCCTATGCCCTGAAGTCATGACCTGAGGCCATGCCCTCGTCTATGCCCTGACCCTATGTCCTGACCCTGTGTCCTGCCCATATGCCCTGATTCCATGTACTGCTCCTATGCCCCAGGGCCATGACTTGAGAGCATATCCTGAGCCTATTCCCTGAGGACATGCCCTGAAGCCATGGACAGCATATACCTTCTGTAGCACTCATCTGTCTAATATTATAAGCATAGAAGGACAAATATATGACTACCTATTCCTTTAGTCATGGGATCATGTCTTGAGTCAGAATATTCTAGGGTGCCTGTGAATTTCTTGAGTCAGGACATTCTAGATGCATGTGAAATGTGATCAACACTGTAGAAGTGCAAATGCAAGTAAAATGCAGTCTTAGCCTGAGGAAGATGTATAATCTTCCAAAACATGACAAACAATTAAGATTCTACTTGGACTGGATATTAAACTTGAGCGCTAAATCATCAGTGTCACCATGAAATTGTTATAGTACCTATAAAGGGACTACTCAAAAATGCCACAACAAATACTTGCTGAATGCATCCAGATTACATGAAATCTGAAGAGAGGATAAAACCTCTTCCCAGTGTTTCAGCTTTTTGTGGAGCTTTAGAGTAAACACTTCTCCCATGTTCTAGCTACACTGCAGATATAGCTAACGCCTACTAATCTTCCATGGTTAAGGGACTCATTAGACATGTTCTGCTCCTCTTTATTTGAGGAACATTATTGTTTTATTTATTTATTTACTTATTCACTTTGTGTCTTGCTTGCTGCCCCTCTCCCTGTCATCCCCTCCCACAACCCCTCTGCCACCACCCCCTTCTCCTCTGAGTTAGTGGATGCCCCACTGGGTATTCCCCTCACCCTGGCACATCAAGTTTCTTCAAGGCTAGGCTCTTCCTCTCCCACTGAGGCCAGACAAGAGAGCCCAGCTAGAAGAATATATTCCACTTACAGGCAACAGCTTTTGGGATAGCCCCCATTCCAATTCTTAGGGACCCACATGAAGATCAAGCTTTACTTCTGCTATACATGTGCAGGGAGGTCTAAGTTCAGCCTGGGTAGTAATGAGATTATTTTTGAGTTACAAATATCTTCCAATACATTTTAAACCTACATATTTACATTTCTACTCTTACCAAGGACAAAACAATGGGATGACACAGGATGGTAAAGGGTAGAAATGAGACTCCTAGCACTCTGGAAATATAGATAATCACGATTTTATACCCTTCTGATACATTGCTTTTTATAGACACTTTGGGCAGAATAATGCCTTACTGGGTTTATGAACTTGAAAGTTCATAGTTAATGAGAACTGAGATAACATCACTGAAGATGTTGGCATCCCATTGTTTTACACTAGTCAACAAATGACTAGCATGGAAAATCATGGCATCATAATAACTTCCCTGCCTAATTATGCCCCACCCCTACACGGTTGCTTCACCACACAGCCTCCCACCTGTCCACAGGCCTCTGCAACCATTGCTTTGCTTTCTTACTGTCCTCGGAATTTTGGTATTCCAAAACTATCACATCGTTGGTTCATAGTCTAAAGATTGTCTTATTTCATTTGACATCTATATTTTAATTTCCTCCATGTGCCTTTGTGCTATCATGTCTCATTTTTTAATCATCACTGAATAATACTTCATTGAATGGATGTATTTTGCTTTACTTATTAAAGAAGTTCTTGGCTTCTTCCATGTTTGCAGTACTGCAGATAAAGCTGGTTGCAAGCTATTTGTAGGTTCACATGTAAACATAGCCATTCAGCTATGTTCACATGTAAACATAGAGTAACTACCGATGGTTTTGACTTTTGGATCATATACTAAGTTCAGGGTTAGCTTTGTAATAACAAGCAAGCAAACAAAAAGCAAAAACAGAAGCAAATGTCCAAACTATATTCCAAAATGACAAAACATGCTTTGTGTATACAGAAGCAGTGCATGGGTTTCTCTTGCTAACTACCCCTCCTCTATAGACTATAGATTTGGTCATCCAGCAGTTATATAGTAAGCTTTTCAGGTGGCTAGCTGTCATATAGACTTTCAAGTAATCAAGGAAAAGCAAAGCCAGAGGCTCTGCTGGTCCAACGAAACACTGAAGAAATGAATAGATACTACTGAAAGGCAATGTGTTAAATATAGAGAATATCAGAGTAGTTAAACAAAGAATTTAATGGATGACTTTTAAAATTTGACTTCTACATACATGGGATATAAATTTTTCACTACCCATTTTCTACTCGTTTAAATATTTCATAGGATATAGATTTATTAACTGTTAGGATTTTTGAGTAAAAGACCATATGTTGTGATATATATGACTATATTCATGAGAATTCTCTGACTTAAGATGAAATTCCTTTGAGGCACAGTACTCCTGATAAGTCAAGTAGACATGTAATTTCAATCACTAAATCACAGTAGGTTTTTTTCTTTTCAGGTTCACTTACCATTTATGAGATTTGGGGTATATTTGGGTCTTTTTACGAACTTTAAAATGTATTTGTAAAAAGGAATCACATTACTTTTTATTGTAGCATTAATGCTGACAACAAGTAGAAATTAATAAATATTCCATATACTTTAAATTATGCAAAATTTGAAATGTATAAAACACTATAAGAAGTGGACTGACTCATTGGTGACAGTCCTTCCTTCATAATGTTTATAATTTGTCAGGATAATGTGATACTAACCAATCACAGTACAATTTGATAAATGTCAGGATGAAGCTCTAAAATGTCTAGACCTCAAAAAATTACCAAGGCTATATTCTAAGCTCTATTATAGCAGGTACTAGGACATTTATCACCATACCTCTACAATATGATTTTTTATGTTTCAATTATTAAATAACTAAATATGAAGCAATGAGTTTCTGACCAGGCACCTAATGAGAGTGTTCCCACTTCCTTCAAGACACTGGAGAAAATCGCCTTATATAGCCTGACTACACAGACTATTTCAGAATTCTAATTTCTTGAAATCAAACCATATGCATACATTATCACATAGCATATGGCATGGTCCCAAAATCTGGGTTCTCTTTGCCGGACACCCTTACAGCATGATTTGTATTGTCTTGATTCTTGGTTTTGATCAAGACTCTGTAACAATAATACTGTTTTATTTCTTCCTTATATTAAATAAATAACAACAACAACAGACTCATAACAACCTCAACTCTGTTTGCTACTGTCAGTAAAAGTTAGCCTAGACAGAATATCAAGATAAATTTGTGGAAGATTTAGTATCTTAGCCTTTCATCTTCATGGCTTCCCAGAAGTTAAGAGATTTGGGATGATTCCACTGTGGACAGGAAAAAAAGGCACTGAATAGAATGTGTTGTGCTAAGACAGACAGAGGAAACTGTTCCTTTAGATTAATTTTTGAATTTAATATTGGAATGGAACAGAAAAGAAGGGTCAGTGGTGTTCCATCTAGATGCTATGCTCCCTATTCTGGATGTAAGTATACATCTTAATCATTCTTAGGACGTATGACAACATGCTTCCAGTGAATCCATCAGATAATTAAACTTTAATGTGATAGACCATGAACAGGCCAGGACAACCTATAATTCTGTGCTTGTACATGCTGTATGGTTGCTTATATGGTTGCTTTGGAGATAGTTATGTTGTTGATATTTTTATCATTTGCTGAGTAGGAATCACCTTCACCTGTCAGTACTAAGCCTCTACTTAGATTGAAACTTAAACATTAATATACTTCCTGCTTAGATTACATAAAATACCTCAAATGGGTAAAGTATGAGACTGTTAATACCTAGGCATCAATAGGCCATAGCCAAAGGATTATCTCTACCGGGTCCTGTCAAATATACCTGTAGCAGTATGTCAGTGGATCCTAAGTCACTGAACATCAACCAGGCACACTGAAATGCACAAAAACCACAGATAGAACTTTGCTGGGAAACTCCATTGTAGTAACAGTGATGATTTTTAAAATACATTTCAATTGTATTAAATATAAGTATTAGAAAATTATGCATCTTCTTTGTATTATTCAAAGGGAAACATATAGAAAAATCGAGGAAAGCAAATTCCAAATTGAGAGAAAACTTAGAGAAACTAATGTGAAGAGTCCATAGAATATGGAATTTTATAAGAAAACTATAGATAAATAGGCAGTGGGGCATGGAGGCAGCAGCTCTCATGAAGCACCAGACAAAATTTATAAATATTGTGGCAAAAAATGTTAAATCCAAATACCAATGTAGTAGGATAAAGTGTGATGGGTGACCTGTGGATACAGAATGCTACAGGAACAGCTTTGGGCTCCTCAAGATTATCACCCAGATGAAGATCAAGCAAGTACAGAAGTAAAAACTGTCTGTTAAGCATCTTGATTACATAATTCTTACTGGCATCCAGGTCCCATAGATGTGGTTTGTGTCTAGGAATAAGCACACACAACATGCCTTGGATGTACAGATAACAACATTCAACATGGTTGTGCTATAGGATATCTGTTCATTCCCTCCCACAAAGAGAAATTGCTAACCATGTTTTGGATAAGAATGGCCCTATAGACGAATATATTTGAATGTTTAGTCATCAGGAAGTGATACTTCTTGGAAGAATTAGGAGGTATAGTCTTCTTGTAGGAAGTCTGTTACTAGGGAGAGCTTTGAGGTTTCAGAAACCCAAGCTAAGCCCAGTGGTTTTCTCTCTTCCTGCTGGCTGCAGATCTGGATGTAGAACTCTCAGTTATCTTTCCAGCACCATGGCCATCTGCATGCTGCCATGTGCCCTAACATAATGACAGTGAACTAAGCCTCTGAAACTGTAAACAAGTCCCAGTTTAGAGTTTCCTTTATAACAGTTGCCATGGCCATGATGTCTTTTCAGAGCAATAGAACACTGACTAAGACACTTACCTACAATGGTTTCAACAAGAACAAACAGTGCAGTAGGCAAAATTTCTTAGGAATTGTAAATATGCTTTTTTAATACAAAGATTTGTTAACTTGAAGATAAGCCCTCAAATGAGAAATTTCTGGCTAGATCATTATAAGCTATAAATAAAGGAAGTCACAGTTTTCCTTCTGTAATGTTGACTAATTTCAGAAGTCAATACTCAGAATCACAAATGCTAATGTGTTTTGACATGTTTTTCTCATTACATAATGAAAGTATCATTGCTGAAAAATTCAAGCAGCCTAGGGTTTCAGTGGGACCTGCAGGTTTCCACTCAACTGCAGAGTCCAGTGACAAAGGTACACTGTCCCAACCATTACATCAGCATAGTCTCATTCATGGCCCTTAACACACTTCGTGTGTGTGTGTGTGTGTGTGTGTGTGTGTGTGTATAAGAGAGAGAGAGAAAGAGGGAGAGGTGGGGAGGGGGAAGAGGAGGGGAGGGGAGAGGTGGAGGGGGAGGGAGAGGGGGGGGGGAGAAGGGGAGGGAGAGAGAGGGAGGGAGAGAGAGACAGAGAGAGAGAGAGAGAGAGAGGGAGGGAGGGAGGGAGAGAGAGAGAGAGAAAGAGAGAGAGAGAACACTGTGTGTACATGTGTTTTCTCTCTTTCATTTCCTTGTGACTGAGTGAACTGTAGTGCTCCTTTCCAAGGAATTTACTTTGGTTTTGGGGGGAGGGGTTGTTTTTTCCTTTTTTGTTGTTTTCTTTAATTGGTAACCTATATGGTCAGTTAAAAGCATTAAGGCAAAAGGAACATGAAATCTTATTTTGGGCCTACATCAGAGTCATTTCGTTGTATATATTCTAATTACTATAGGAAACATTGCATATGTTTGGATTTGAGCTTGGGAAAATTGCTTTGGAAAGCATTATTTCCAAAGGAAAATACATAGTTAAATGTTGCTCTCAAATACAAACATGTATAGTTGAAAAGCTCTCACATGCTACGTGAGATTTCTGTTCATCTGTGAAATAAACCCATACACTATGGAAGTTTCTAACTACTGGGAGTGAAATGATGATAATAGAGAAGTTCCAGAATGTGCTTTTGTGGCTCTCTGTGGATTACCAACTAGGATAACAAGCACATAGGGAATGATAGGTAAGACAGGGATTTCTCCCTACTGTGAACGATATTAATAAAGAGGAGATGTTAACATTCTAATGGTACATGAAAGTAAAGATAATAACTACTATGACCTGAATATCCCCAAAACACATTACCTAAAATGTAGTCCCTAATGTTATAGTATTGTGAGGTAGGGCTCTTTAGGGGCAATGGTGCCATGAGGGACTTATGCTGTATGAGGGGACAAACTTACATCTTCAGTTCTATTCGCCTTATAAAAGCTCCCCTCCAAGACACAGTAACAAGATGCCATCTTAGAACAAAAATGAGATTCTCCAGGACACTAAACTCATCCTGATCTCTGAGTTCCTAGCTTTACAATGTGATAAGTAAATTCTGTTTTTCACAAATTACACAATTGCATGTGTTTTTTTACCTCAGCACATACTGACTATGAGAACAACTCTCTCTCTCGGAGTCCAAAGATAGGAATCTGCAAAGCCAGTTAATTATTAGGACTCAAAAGATCATTAATTCTTGTCAAATATATATGAGCCAATAAATTAACAACCCAGGCAATACAATCCACTGCTCTTAGAAATTTTTTGTTCAAGTGTGTGTTTGTATTTGAATATAGGATACAATGATCACAAGCCAACAAGAAAAAGAATTGTCAAAATGGTATTTCATGTTGATGTGGCAATTATGATCAAGAGTAATATATAAAAGAACTATTCTAGGTAGGAATTTTTAGTGTTCAAAAGCTTCAGAACTTCACAAAAGAAATCTGATTTCATAGTAGGAGGAGACAAGATGATTGATGTCAATGCACTGTGTCCTAGAAATCAATCTTCTACATCACTATAGATACATTACTTGGTAGCAAATTGAACACATAGTATGAATGAGATTATAAATGAATAAACAGCAAGGGTCACAGTCATATTAATTTCATGTCCTGCACAGCTAAAATGAGTTTATGAATCAATTTAAGTTGGAATTTGGACAAGTACAATACAATGTTGAATCTTTAATTTCTAATTCAAATTAAATTAAGCTAGTGCTTAGACACACATACATACACACATCATATATATGTTTCTAAGAAACAATGTGTTTATAAAGTTTAATACTTTTTTTATCTTGCATTTCACTCAATGCAGCAAGAGCAACATATTATGACACCCATTACTCTTCTGCACCTTTCTGTTCAAGTAATTATGGCATAGGATAAGCCATCATGTATTTAGCCTAGAGATTATTGCCAAGCTGCTAGCATTTAAGAAATGTATCATTACCAATGCTTTGATAAATAACCTTAATTCTAAATCTATAACTGCTAAACTCTTGGACACAAAATACACAGAGTAGAGAAGCATATTTGCAGTGCCTTTCCGCCAGTGTTCTATGTGTTCTCAGGAATGCTTTTATCATTGCATTCTTAACCTGTGACACAGAGATGCTCAACATGTCAGCATCAGCAGAAAACACTGTGCTTTTCCCACACCAACCTTAGTGCCTGAGATTCAACAATGCAATGACAAATTCCTAGGTTATCTGGGTTCAGATTAGGCCTTGGAATGAAGTCTAGGCTGGCTCACCACAAGGAAAGAGAAAACAGGGAAAGGCTCTCTTTCTAAAGGCCTTAGGTTTAAACTGTACCAGTGAAGCACTGTTCAACTACATGGAGGGGTGATCACAGACAGAGCTTTCCAGGAGTCTGGGATGACTACCAAATACCAGCCAGAGCAAGAGCAGTCTGTGTCTCTCTTCTCTTGGCAGTCATAGTCCTACATTCAGTAGACCTTAAGTAAGACCCCTTAAAGGTCTGTGTGGAGTTATTCTGTGAGACAGCTCCTACTTTTAGAATTTCTAGCACAAAGAGATAATAATATAGATACAGATAGTGATATGAAATGTTGAGAGCTCATTTGATTGCTCTGAATGTCTTTTATCTGGGATCTCAAACTATTACTAAGAAAAGGAAAGCAGAGTGAGGAGGGTCACTATTCAGGCCATGTAGTATTTGTGCTCCATGAACAGTTAGAATTATTCTCTATGAACCTGGTGTGAAGGGACACTAAGAAATATAATTATACCCCTGCCATATAGTGCTAAGTACTTGACATTTTCTTAAATTTGAAAGAAAAGTTTTAAAACTTTGTATATACTAGTATTTCTCCGAGTCATTTGAACAGAACCCTTTCTAATTATAACATGAAGATAAAATTTAATAAAACCTAGTAGTTTTGAGAAATTTAAGACAAAGTAACAGAGGTGTCATTGCTAACCTCACTTGGAAATTTGGTTGGATGTAGAATCACCTAGATTAGCCTCTGAGAACGCCTGTGAGAGTTTATGTTGATTAGATAACTGAATTGGGAAAACTCGTCCACTGTGAATGGCGCCATGTCCTAGATTAGAATCTGAAAAAAAAAAAAAGAGTGCATGGCTGAATTGCTAGCATCATCAGTCTCTGCACTTGACTAGGTTTTTCTTGAAGTGAATGACACTTCAAGTTTCTGCTGCCTCAGTTTCCCTGCCAGGATGGACTGGACCCATGATTTATGAGTCAAAGAAAACTGCTCTACTTTAAATTGCTTAAGTCAGAGGATTGTAATCAAATCAACATGAAAAAAAGAACCTAAAACAAGGAAGGAGACTCATTTTATTAAGCCCAATAAAGAGACATTCTCTCTGAAGTGTATTCCTTTCAGTGTTAAACCACTTAACAAAACCAAAACACACCAGTATAAAAAAAAAGTCTTAATAATCACATGCCTAAACAAAAGATATAAATAGAAACATCAGATTCTTTACAGAAAAATACCACAATTATGCTACAGTCCATTTGATTGTCTTTGCTGCCACATTTCCTTCTCACTCCAACTCTGCAGTTGGCTGGCCAATTACTGAGGACAAGCGCTTCTTTAGAAAGGTTAAATGAGTTGCCAGGGGTCTGGCAATGCATAATTGAAAAACTGCCCTAAAATCCAAGCCACTGAATTGAGATAAAAAACATTTTGAGCTCATTTCATTCAGCAATTCTATCTCATGGATAAAAATGTCAGTGCTCAAAGCAGTGTGGTGATCTCCTCTAGCATGGTGAAAGAGATGAGATTAATGCCACACTCCATGACATACAGAGCTGCTCTCTATACCCAGCCACACTTTCTATATGCCTGAACAAATAGGGCATATATACCATACCCTAGGGATACAGATCAGGACCAAATGGCAGTCAAAGTGGATTGAGTAGCAGATATGAAGTAACTCTAACAAAACATGTATGAACTACCTCTGAATCAATCTTACAGTGACTGTTCTCCATGGACAGATGATTGCTACTATAAGCAATTCTGTTAGTTTTAGCAGAGATATTTTTAAAGTTATCTGCCTTACATATGTTGTAAACTTAGATTAAGGATGAAATGTTTTAGTAATTTTCAGACTTTGTATAACAGATAGATTAATTCCAAGCTAGGTGGCATAAGTAGGAAGCACATGCCTACCCCCAGAGCCTTATCAGAAAACACACAGTCCACTGAACAAAACTTGAAGTGTCAAAGCTAAGCTGAGTGTATATTCCCTAAAGTTTCATGACAAGAAATCATATAACATATTTAATTTTTTTTTCATTTTTGTGTGGATACCCAATAATCAATAGAAAGAAGTGTGTGTGTGTGTGGGTGTGTGTGTGTGTGGCAGAGAGAGAGAGAGAGAGAGAGAGAGAGAGAGAGAGAGAGAGAGAATGTATTTGTTGCCGATGGCTTGCTATTGTAAATTTTCAAACTCATCCCCTCACAAGTGAAGCTAAATTCTAAATTTCACTTTACTCCTTGCATACACAGACCTGCATCTGTATTCATTTGTATGAACTGAGTTTCAAACAAGATAAGGCAAAAAAAAAAGTTGAAATATACATAATTCTTCCCATTTTTTTTCATTTATTTCATCATTATCTATTCAGTGATTCAGACTACATTGTTTGTTTTAATATGTATTGTAGCTTTAAAGGAAATTAAATGCTACCATGAAAATGTCATAAATATGTTTAATGATTCCACTACACCAGGGGGTGGGGTGGATCCTTAAAGTATACCTAAAAATTAAAGTGTTAATAGAAATTGTAATAAAGTTTCTTATGGAGTAACTACACTGTATAGGAATCGACAATTCATTTTCACCTAATAGAATGACCAGATTTATTAGATATATATCATCTAATTCCAATTTTCATGATCATATTTTCCAATGCTAACACAACTAGTCTTATTTACTTTATTTCTACTCCTGACATTGTCAAGGAAAATATCAGTAATTGTATTATGTCCTGAATTGTTGTGTATTGTGAATATTTGGAAAACTATAGGACATTTTCTGTCATTTTATTTTGATAGGTAGCAATACAAGCTATGTTTATATGGGAGTAGAGTCAAAGCCTACATCCAAATAGGAACTCTTCAAATTATTTCTTACTCTTTGCATTTGGGATAAGACTGTCACGCAAACACATTTTAATCAGGTTCTGCTTCCATAGGAAGAGTTTGCCATTTTGTTACAAAGTGAAAATACAAAGTAGATGTGCAAAGAATTAAAAAGAATACAATCAACTGTATGAGCAAGTCTGAAGAACTCAGGAATATAAAGCCAAGAGCTAATGCAGAAGGTTTCCAGTTAATTTGAAGACAATAGCTAATATTGAATATATACATGTAATCTTCCAAGAAAGTAACTTTTAGCTTCTGTTATTAAAATATTAAGAGGAATAACTCTGTGAGATGGCAGGCATATTAATTTGTTTGATTGTAGGAATGTGTGTGTGTGTGTGAGTGTGTGTGTGTAGATGAGTATATCATTTTTAATCCCTTTAATAAATAAATATCATAAATCGTGTATGTCTGAAATCATCTTAAATATAATGGTAGCAGCTCAAATGAAACCCTATCAAAAATATTATGCAATAGTTTTATGTGAAATGACAGTAGCAATAAATGTTCACATGTATACAACTAAAACCAATTAGAATAACAATATCAACCAAACAGATCCCCAGAGCTCCCAGGGACTAAACCACCCAAGGAGTACAGATGGAAGGACCTGCATATGCTGGAGGTGCATATGTAGCAGATGATTGCTTTATCTGGCATCAACGGTAGTGGAGGCCCTTGGTCCTGAGAAGGATTGATACCCCAGTATAGGGGAATGCTAAGGCAATGAGGTGGGAGTGGGTAAGAGGGGAGCACCCTTATAGAAGCAGAGGGCAGGAGGATGGAATAGGGTTTTGCAGAGGCAAAAAGAAGAAGGGGGATAACATTTGAAATGTAAATAAATAAAATATGCAATAAAAATTTAAAAAAAAATTCATGAAACCATAGTAATTGCTCTTATGAAGCACCTGTTAGAATATTAATTTCTGCCACCATTTGTGAGGAAATAAACTGGTTGCATAGTATAGCTTGTATTTGCCCACTGGTAGGCTTAAAGTCATACTACCATGCAGGCCTTACAATGTATTTCTCTTGCAAAAAGCAATATCCATATTCTGCCTTTGAACATTTTTATTCATGTCTATACTTTGAAGGTTTCATGCTGGCAAATTATAAACCACTGAACCTCGAACTTGAGTGGACGCAGTTTTTGTTCTTGTGTCTAAACAGCTGAAATACTTATGGTTATTATTTGTCTGAGGCTACTTCATGTACTATTGCCAAAACCCACTTTAACACTTGTCAGAGTTAGTCTTTATTTAGAATAATAAAAATTCTCTTTCATTTCTAACAAAACCCACTTAACTCTTTCTATAATAGATATAAACAGGGATATATACATACTATAGTCTTTTTTTCACTAGGGAAAATTATGTCTGTTCCTCTCAGTTGCCTATATATATATCAAGACAGGGGCCATGCATTCATGGTTTATTCATTTCTTGCTGAGCGATCTGCATATCAAGCACATGTTAGAAAATTACTCAGTGCTTCTGGAGTTATAACAACAAACAAAAGTCCAGTAAGCCTATTTTTTCTTATAATTACAGAATTATTTTACATTTAAAACTTTTCTTGATTAGAAGTCACTAAGACTCACAATTCATCTTCATACATATAAGTGCAGTGAAACAGTCACATATAATACAACCACTTAACCGTGTTTCTAAGCAGGGACAATGTCTACAATTAGCATGTTCTCCTTTAAGTAAAAATAGTTTTCTATATGGATCACATTGCAAAAATGCTACCGATGATATGTCTTTTGAAACAAATTAAGTCTGTTGTATTTATCCTTTTGTGAAGTATTATCATACTTTAAGATTCCAATGCTGCTCATTGACTCCACTGCCACAACAAACACAGAGCAGGTCATTCACTGTGTCACAAAGCTTTCATGTAGGTTTGTATATTCCTAACAATTATGTTGACTATATTCCACTGAACAGACAGGACTTGAAGTTCTAATGCTTTCAGATGATGTGTTCCATTAACCATTATGAAACACTGAAGAAAAATATTTTACTCGAAAGGAAAATGTTTCACTAATCCTGACCTTTGATTCCACCTATAATACATGTATATCTTTAGAGAAATGCAAAAGGTTGCCTATGGACTGTGGATTCTTTGTGAGACTGTAATAAAAAGCCTCACCTAGAGGCAGCGTATGTCATCTGACCAAGTTCTATTTCAGTGTTTAAGAGCTAATCTGTACAACACTGCACACATCAATCATGCTAATGGGAAGCAGGGAAAAGAATGTCATGATCAGTAAAGACCACGCCAAACATGACACTGTTCTTTCTGTCTTTGGTTAGCTATCTTCTTGTGAATCAAGAAATGATTATAGACTGCATGTGTTTTATTCTGTCTTGAAACTAAGGTTTTCAAAAATATTTATATTCTAATGTTGAATGTTTCAAAATGCTTCAGAACCTCCTTCTGACTCTGGAGAAAAAAAATTAACACTCCTGATCCTTGGTGCTTCAAGCTTACCTCTGTGAAAACTATGAGTTACCATGTGGATAGGTTGATACCTAACAGGACAGGATGGAAGGCAGAGCAATATCATATATGCAAGATATGCAAGGCAGCACACTCCACAACTGACTCAGTCCATTCACACATTTAAAAAAAAAAACCATTTTTAAACGTCCGGCTACAACTTTTCAGAGCACTCTAAACTGAACTAAAGAAATGCCCATTTATTTAGCGACGGTTGATTTGAACAGTAGACCCAAACAGAACACCATTGAGCAGCTATAAAAAGAAAGACAGGCCAGATGTCCCAGACAGATGCTCAGTGACTAGCTCTGCATTGTAAACACTGTGCCATTACTCAACAACATGGAAGTCACTCACTTCCTTTGTTCAACATTCTTGATACCAGCAGATCTTCCTCTCTGACAAAAGAAAGAATAGTTTTATCTGCTGTACATGGAACCACTACTAGCTTGTATCTCTGCCAATAAATATAAGTCAGTTTCCACTGTAACAATCAACTGCAAGAGTGTGTAGCAACTGATGAGCTTTTACACACAGCACATTGTAGATCAGGCCTACCTATTACTGAGTGACTTATAAAATCTTCCACCTTTTATAACATTGATTATGTCTGACTGTTCATAGTACAGTCATAAAATAAACATATGTTTAATATATGCAAATTGATATATACATGTAAAGAAACTAAAAGTTTCACCAAATAGAACTAATAAACAAAGTAGTTTCAAGATATGAAGTCAATGGATAAAATTAAGAATCAGTTTTGCACAGATATCTAACTAGCTACGAAAGAAATCAGTAATTCCACTTAAATAAGTGTCAAGAACATCAAGAGGATCAACAAAAAATTACATAGAAATCAATTTAATGCAGGCTTTAAATCCTAAATATGTGAAAATTATAAACATTGATTTTAAAAATTGAAAAGACAGAGGAAAATGGGAAGAAAACTTGTATTCTGGAACTGAAGAATCAACAATGTAGCCAAAATGCCTTAGAGCTGGGATGTACCTCCTCCTCAAATTAAAATGACACATTTACAAACATAGGAAAAAACCCTAAACCCACAAGGCTCAAATCAGAGAACTTTAAATAACCAAAGCCACTTTAAGCAACAAGCAATAATGACTTGGAGGCATCAGAATGCCAGATTAAAAAATTCTTAACAAAGCTAGAGTAACCAAAACACAAGTACTTGCATAACATGTGCACTGGAACAGAGAACTGTAAACCCACAGACTCAACAACAGGCAAGATTTGCTGAAAGTGTGAAAAGCACACTATGGGGAAAGCAGCACTGGAAGTCTTCAATAGACATCACTGGGAAACTAAACAGCCAATTACAGAACGGAAAGTGGGTCTAAACCTAAACACAACATTTAACACTTGAAAACTACTATAACAAAGCATAAAGGAAAATTTTTCAACATTGGTCTGAACAATATTTGAGGAGGGCAAAACTCTAAATCTACAGGCTACACAGTACAAATACAGACATACAGGTTCTCTACTGCAAATTAGACTACTATCAAGATATAGGAGTAACTTGTAGAAAGGAGAAACAATTTGCAAATCATGTATCTGTTCAGTGCTCAATAGAAAGAAAGTAAATAACTTGGTTTAGAAACAGACAAAATAGTGTCAGAGCCAGAGGGAATGGAGGACACCAGGGAAATAAGGCCTCTATACATGGCTGGACCAACACACACAGGAACTCTCACAGCCTGAGGCAGCATGCACAGGGCCTGCACAGATGTCCTGTGGAGTCCTAGAGAAGTGAACACATGCCTCCATCCCTAACCAGAACCTTGCTCCAATCGGAAACCATTTGTAAATCAAAACTTAGTCTTTCCAAGCAAGTTTCACTGGGGAAATAAACCATGGGCTGCATGCCCAGCAGTAGATGCCAAATTACAAATGAACTCAGTGGCATCATTGGAGGTTCTTTCTCTTCTAATATTTTGTCAGGGCATTGTTTTTAACTTACAGATCTTTAAGTATATATTATGGTTTCCATTTTTGTGGTTTTTCTGGGATTCCTATGTGTGTAAACGTATGTCTCTGCATCCATTTGTGTTCCTCATGGTTTTCGGTGATCCCTTTTCTTCTGTTTGTTTTTGTTTTAACTAATTTTATTATTATTCCTTAGATATGTATTTGTTTTCTAAGAGTCACAGAAAGGGTGTGGATGAAAGTGCAAAGGAAGATGAGGAAGAACTGGGAGGAGTTGGGGGAGGGAAACTATATCCCAAATCTACTGTATAAAAAATCTATTTTGGTTAAGAGAAAAAATGGACAAAAGAAGCTGGAGAATTGGCTCACTGGGTAACATGCTTGCTGTGTTAACACGTGTCTTTGATTTGGATCCCTGATACCCATGTGAAAAGCCAGGCATGACAGTACACACCTGTAAATTCAACACTAGGAAATGGATCCAGTTGAATCTTGGAAGAACTGACTGAAAAAATATCCCAATGTCAATCTATGGCCTCTATATATGCCTGCACAGACAAGTGCATTTGCATAACACTCACACACACAAACTCACATGCACATATTCTGCACATATACACATGCAAACCACACATACCATGCCCATACACATATACTATACATACCAAAGACATACAACAGACATATATCATATACATACACATCAAATACAACACATACACACATACACACACATACTACACACCATACTTACCTCACAGGCCAAACATCACACACTGCACAACACACAATGATCTATCACCTTATAACCATTAGACTAGTCATCAAAAAGACAACCCACAGCAAGAATCCTAAGGATGTAGAGGACAGGGAAACTTGAGCACCAGCTGCTAAGGATGTAACGGAGTCATTACCAAGACTGTGTGCAAGTCCTCAAACACTAAAATCACAACTACCATATGATCTGGTAATCATATTGGTAGGTATAAATAAAGAAACCACTCACAATGATGTGCAAACAAGCCAAAGAGTAATTAGCAGCTGAATGGGCAAAGATGCATGCATATGTGCACAAATGCAATATTATTCAGCCTTCAAAAGATGTTTACAGATAGGGAAGTCCTTACATTTGCCAGGATGGATAAACCTTGATGGATAAATCCTTACATTTGCCAGGATGGATAAACATTACATAATGCAAAATAAGCCAGATGCACAAAGGTACATCCTTTGTGAACATATTCTAAAAAAAAAACATCAAATCCAAAGAAACAGGTTAGAATGGTGGGTACATGGGGCTGAAAGATGGAAGAGATGGCAAGGTAAGGAATGGGGGAGTGAGGGTATACCCTTGAAACTTAATATATGTCACAGTTGTTGCAGTTGATAATACCTGACTGTCACCACAATAAAAGAAAACATCATTTAAGGCATTGACTATGTTAATTATCTTGATTGCTAGAATCATTTGGGGTTGTATGTATGCTTAATTTAACATTGTGCTGTTAGCATATGTTATGAGATAAATACAATTTTCTTTAACTGGTTGTACCTTATTAAAGCTGGGGACAAATACTACCTTGAGTATCTCAAATCAGAGATGAAATTAAGAAATAGTAGGACAAAGAAATGAACCATTATGGCTTAGTTTTAAACAAGAAAGCACAAATATGAAGAAAAGGTGAGAGGAAGAAAGTATGCCTGGCTCTTCATCATCGAGGAAGCAATGAGACAAACACCCTCAGACAGCATGCTGGGAATATCCAAGGTTACCTTCGAGTTCCCCAGTCTTCCTGGTCCTTGAGATGCAACCACCAAGAGAAAGGCAATATAAGCTAATCTTTTCTATTAGCCTTCTAGTAGTCTATGAGTCCTACTGCTCAAATCCCTGTTCTTCCACGTTTTCCACACACCATACACAAACACTATTTGTCACAAATGGGCCAAATGGGGTCACTGACAATCAGTTAAAACAGTAAATGAATATGTGATTGTTTCTTTTCACCAAGATAATTTTAATTAGGATTTGAAAGATAAAATAAAATATTTCAGATTTGACTGTGGATAGGTTTAGCATCAAGAAATATGGCCACAGTTACTAGCATGTTTTTGAGTATTCCTTGAGTTATTATGGATATTCAGAACTTCAGTGCCAAATTGGGCTTTCTTTACTAGTTTTGTGGTAATATAGCAGAACTCGGAGCTCCCTCATTACATAAGACTGGGTCTTGGGCACTTGGCACAAGTTTTCCTAGCTACCAAATGACCAGTATTCTATGAATATCAACCATCTAAGCCCAAACCTACTGGGTTGTATCCCAATTTTTTACTGCAATTTCTGTTTATGGCTTCATTTTTATATTAAAAAATTTTAGGAACCCACAGTTAGTTCCCTTAGGGGAAATATCTGCAAATGTTTCATTTTGTAACACTGGTAGATTTCTGCTTTAGAATACTGAAATAAGGATTGTTACTTTAAAGCGTAGAAAACAAGTCCGAGTTGACAAGATGTGAAGTATTTTTAATAAACCATTTGTGACTTAAAATGCATATTTTAAATGCAGACATAGTAGGAAATGGAATGATACATGCTTCCCAGCTTTTATGCACTTATAAGCACTAAGTTTTTCCACTAACTCTAGTATTGCACAATTCAATCTATAAACAAAGGAAGGTATGTATTGATGGCATAGCTAGTCAAGTGATACTACAGACAGACGTGTACAAGGATCATCAGGTAACTCCAGTCACTACAGGAACTTGATACTTCCCCTGTACAAATTCCACATTCCTCGTTGTACAATCAAGAGTTGGTTTTTAAATCGAGGGTCTATTGATGGCCTTCCTTTGGTTCTTGCTACATGTATGTGATCATGTATTTTTCTCACTGGCAGTTCCCTTGTTTTCATTGGATTGTCAATAAACCTGAAATTCTAGACTCCTCAATATTAATCTGATGTCTCTTAAATTTTCAAGTATGGTAAGGATAAACATATGATTGCAATTTCAAATAGAAACTAGGCATTAATATAATTATTACCACAAAAAAGGGCATTACTACAAAAGAATATTACACTCAGAGCAGAGCTGTCTTGATCAGTCCCGTGTTCATGTCAGCTGAGCATATCCCTGAACACTCTCTAGATTATCTTGGGTTATA
The DNA here is from genome assembly GCF_004785775.1 of Grammomys surdaster. NCBI lineage: Eukaryota > Metazoa > Chordata > Mammalia > Rodentia > Muridae > Grammomys > Grammomys surdaster. The sequence continues at coordinate 5,796,852 of NW_021605171.1, read as the reverse complement.
TTTAATTGCTCTAACAATGGAACTGGCTGTGAAAAGCACATCATGGATTTCCCAATCCATTATCCATGGAGTTTGTTCTGCCACCTAGGATGACTGGACTAGAGAAAACCCACATTAGTCTGCCCACAGGTGAAAGTATCTTCCTTTGGGTTTTCAGGATGTCCACTTCAGAACCCACTTGATTACAACGTTTGGATCAGTCAATAGCCAAAAGTTTTACACGTGTATATTATTACTAATACTCAGAAAATTGTCATTTCTCCATGCTTTCTATCCTTAATAAGCACTTATTAATTGCTGAATTTGTAGTTAGGAACTTACCTAGGCACATGAAGTATCAACAAACAAAATAAATATTTGCATTATGATAGTGTCTACCTAAACAAGGAAAAATAAGCAACATACTCAAAATAAGTAAATTATTTAATTTATTTTAAATGTAATGACACTTTATCAAGCAATGACACTTTATCAAACAAGAAGAAATAAGAATAAAAAGTTTAGGGTTTTTATTAGTGAGAATGGTTCCAACTTAAATAAATCAGGCATTGCGAAAAAGGTGTCATTTAACAAAGACCCAGAACAAAAGGAACTGAGAGCCAAGTATGGGTTTGGGGGTGAAGAATGTGGAGAGAGCCGGGATCAGGAGAAACTGGAATCTCTCAGAAAATATAAGAGGACATGTGACAAAAAAGTGCAAAACTCATTCTACTGTAAGATCATGAGGTTTGGGAAATGTCATATTGCAGGGGGCTTATTCCATATTCTGTTGTCATAGTCCATATTCTGTTCCTTTGACATTTAATAGGAAAATTATACCTAGAATATGTCATTACAGCCTCATATTTATCCAGAAACAAATTTAAAATTCTGAAAATGTAAGAATCACCATATGAAACCATGATCTGTGTTTGGTATGCACTTTAAGTCTCCCAGTTGGCAAGAACATGTTTGGTAATAAGTTCTTATGTGATATGCAAATATGTCATTTAATAAGAAATGATGTCATTACAAAGAAATCAAATGAAAGATCTTCATTCTGGAAACTTAGAAATTACTCATGAAAGCACTTGCTATTGCCAGAAAAGAGGAATTTCAGACCCACCATTTACATGAAAGTAGCCATTCATTCTGAAATGTCACTGGTCTCTTAGAGTTTACTACATCGTTCAGTTCTGTAACTACCTTCCAGAAACTAAAACAACCAGGGTTATTGTGTGCATGACATTTCTCAAGGAAAACAGTACATCAAAATAAGAGCCCTTTAAAGGCAGCCCTTCCCCACAGTACATATCTTATGCATGCTTTCTTATGCATGCAGGGACCATGGTGTCCAGGGTTATCACTGTAGCATAATACAAGCAACCATACCTTGCCCATCTGGTCTTTCTTGACAAAGCCAGTGGCAGCAGCAATGTTCCCAGCTCCCTCCACTGTCTTCTGAGCGACTGCTGTCACACCAGTCACCACTGCCCCTCCAACATTTGTTACTTGCTCTTTGGTCTTCTCAGCCACTTAAGAAAAGCAAGAGTGACAACAGATTAAAAGATGGTGGTGTGACAAGAGTCTTGAGTAATTCCACTTCTGGCAGCTGTCAACTTCTATAGACACATATACCGTAGGTAACAGGAGTCTGAAGAAACAAGGCAGCAAGGTAGAAGTGACATGTTTCAGCCAAACACTGGATATGAGTTTGGTGCAGAGATTAGAAAATATTGAGAGTTTAATTATAACACATAGCAACAAGTGAATTGGATTTGGTTTGCATTGAGGCAAGTAGACAGAAAAACATTGCAGCCAGGTACCGTGTCAAGTGGTGAATCTGAGCACCCTTGAACAATTTTAGTGTCTGTGGGCTCACTTCCTAAAGTCAAGTTCATTATCCCTTCTAAGTAAACACTTTAAACATATCTAGTGTCACTACTTTGAAAGTCCAAAATTCAAAATGTCCCTAAATACTTAACTTTTGAGCAGCACCAATGTGATATAAGCAGAAATTTTACACCATGAATTTTATTACATCCTCAGAATTATTCTAAAATAACTAAAGTTTCTATTGTTGTGAAGAGACACCATGACCATGGTAATCATTCTAAAGGAAGACATGTAATTAGGGCTGACTTTTAGTTTCCGAGGTTTAGTCCATTATTATCATTGCAGCATGCAAGTAGACATGGTGCAGGAGAACAGAGCTGAGAGTTTTACATCTTTATCTGCAGGCAGCAGAAATGACTGTGTGCCACACTAGGAATAGCATGAGCATATATGACATCAAAGCCCATCTCCACAGTGACACACTTCAAGAGTCGTAGATAATCGTGTAAGCTGTAAGAGGGTCTTTTGCTTCTTTGTGTAAACATTACTAACAATAATAGAAAAATTTATTGAGCATGCATGATACACCTGTGATGTGCCTTTTATACCCAGTATAATAAACCACCAACTCTCCCTCCATTTTCATATGAAGATGATTACCAGAAGCATTTATATCTCTAATTGAAATTTGGGGTTTATATTAAATAATACTACTCAATAAATTAATCAATTTATTTATATACAATAGGGAGTAGCAGTACTTACTGTGACCACTTTTGATAATGCATTTATTCAAAGCCAGATTGACTATGACAGTATATTTGATCTTGTATATTACTGCCAGGGTTTTTAACTGGTAGAATGGTAGTACATATTGTCCACACCCACACCATCATGTCCTTGCTGCTTAACAGTGTTTCTCATAGTGTTTTGTAAACACAAGATTCATTTGATAACAGTTAAATATTAAAAGGAAATTTCAGTAGTAAAAGTTTCAAAACCCTTGGGTTATACTATATTACATGTCTTTATTTACTATGGGGCATTTCAAATTGTTTACAAGATTAAAAGGATATGGTATGTAAAAATTGTCAACATTATAAAACTATAGAAATTAAAGTTTGCTGATGATTATTCTCTAGAAAATATTTGTAAAATGTTGCCTATTGCATAAACTTTCCACACTCATCTTCACCCTCCTGCTCCTCCAACCCCTACTCTCTTTCACACACAGCGTAAAGCCTTGTCTTTTATCCATTTATTCAGGGACTATTAAACGTTTCCAAAGTTCTCAAGAGAGAATGCTGCATCCAAAATAGACTCTGAACCTCACCAATTGCTTCTCCCTTAACTATGGACGTGCAAACACCATTGCTCTAGGTATGGGCCTCTTCATAGCACTCTCTACCTGTCTTATCTCTCTATCTTACTACAGTCATGATTAAGTTGCAGCCTCCAGAAACCAATCAGCCTGCTTACTCTCTCGCTATCTGCACTTTGTGTGGGACAGAAACTGAAAGAAGTCCTCAACACTGTGAATTTCCGAAAGAGTCTTGTTCCTGTGCTTCAGTTTTGCTTTTGCATCCTTTTTCTTTAACAGTGTCCTAAAAGAGATTAGCTCTTTTCTTCAATGGCTGGCAAATATTTCTCAGGAAAGAGCCACTGGAAGACACAGGTTGACACTGTGTAATGCTGTATAATGCAATGTATTTGTCATTTATATTTATATACTTCATTGTCTTTGTCACTTCTCATCTTTATTACTTTAGTCCTATTAGTTTAGTCTTTATTGGTTTTAGTCTTATTGTAATTCCTTTTGAAATTATGCCAAGTGGACATAAGTACAATACAAATGTACAGTATTTTTTAAGAACACACTACTAAGTATATTTTCTAAAAACGATCCTTAATAACATAGGAAATGTTCTAATCAGGTTATGGTACAAATACTAAGTACATGTTTACACCAAATATTTAAAGAATGAATAGCCTCAGTACATTTTACTTATTAAACCCACTACCCAAATACCAAACCATTAGAATTAAATACCATTGACAAATTTAACGCCATCATTCTCAGCCATAAGAAAATTGGGCTAGAAGTTTTTAATCCATGTCTGTCTATTTAAAATTACTTCATAAACAATAAGCTTTAAACAAAGCCAGTATGGAAGGTATGTTGGTGATGACTGTAATCCCAGTACTTAGGTTGAAGTAGAAGCCACTCTGGCCTATGTAGCAAAACTTGATATCATCATACCAAAATAATTAAATAAATAAAAAACAGACGCATAAAAAATAAATTGAGCCGTGTTGCTCTGTAGACAATGGCTTTTACGACCGTATCTTGAACTATAAGCATCAAGTGCAGTTACCCTAGAAGGCATTATGAATATCACCCCCGGATAAGAGACAACAGAGCTTACCTGTTGTCACTCCATGAACCACTCCCTCTTTAGTTTTCGAACCTAAAAAACAAAGAAATTGAATGCATAAATAGTAAACTGTCCTTGAATTTCTAGCAGCCAATTAAAAATTCTCAATATTCAGAAGTTCATGTACCTAGATAACCTCAGAAGACAGACAACCACCAATCACACTCAGAAATCACTAAATTGGGGAGACCTAGCCACCCCTACAGAGGGACGCTAGCACAGGCCTGTCCAGGTTGAGTTCAGGAGGGAAGCCTGGAGAGGGTTTAGTGGGTAGCCAGTTGAGTTAGTGAGATATGAAGCTCCTGTGCTGTTCCAGTGCGGTGATCATAGACAGCAATTGGGCACTGTGTAGCTCGAAAAGCTACAAGCGTCAGTGGTTTGTGTCATAAAGGTCTGACACATATTTGAGGCAAACAGATATGTCTAATTTGACCACACAATGTAACCATGAATGGGAACATCACAAAAAGGTGTCACTGATCGGTGAAATTTTGTCTCTTTATGTATCAGATAAATGTAAACTTAATTTTCTCTTAAAAGAAGAAGATTTTGCACAAAATATAATGACTCTTTACATGACATTTGCTTGATGCTTCACACATCAATTTACAGAGAAAAGGAAAAGGGAGATAACTGAGGCATAGTATGATTCTCTGTGCAGACCTGAGGATATTGTAAAAGCACAGCAGAGCAGAGACTGCACAACCAGCAACAAACAAGAGAAAGGAAAGAAGGTGGCAGTGTCTGCCCAAGCCTTGGTACAGATGCACCTCACCTCATCTCTGAACCAATCATTCAATACCCATTTCATACATAAGGAAACTAAAATCATAATTAAGTGCTTTGCCTAATATTAAGTAACTGCATGTTCTGGGCACATTCAAACTAGGTGTATACGTAAGATAAGAATATCATCTATGCCCTGAGCCATTACTAAATAAATGAATAACTATTGCACATATTACTAAAAGTAAGTTTGTTAACCATTTTCAATCCAATCTCTCTAATGCTGGAAATTTCAGTATAATAAACACTTTTTGATTAAATATTTTGGAGATTTAAGGTTCACTTAAAAAAACTCTCATTTTTATTTATATCAGAATCTCTTCTTCCAGTCATCCATTGGTGAGTATCTGGGCTGTTTCCATAACACTCTATAGTTGGATGGCCAAACATGCACGGGTACGCAGTAAATCATTTTTGTATGCCAACAGTTGGAAATTCTATTTATAACTTTTTGAGAAATCTTCACACACTGAGTTTCATAGTTGAGTTTTACTCGGTAATGAAGAAGAATGAAATGATATGTGTAGGAAAGCAGACAGATTATCATGTTAAGAGAAATGACCCAGCTCACACAGATAAACATGGCATCATTTTTTTCTCCCAGATATGCAATATAGAGTGATAGAAAGGACACAAAAGCAATAAGGTTCTACTAAAGATGTGGAGAGGAAGAGCAAAGGAGAGAAAGAATAATGAGGGGGCTGTTATGATCAAAATACCTACATGAATTATGAAAATTGTACTCATAAAATGTCCTTATGGAATGGTACCATGAACAATGAATATACACAACAAAAATAAAGCATCAGGAATAACAAATAAATATAAAAGGATCATCTCTAATAATAATAAAAAACATCCTGAGTAATAGAAAGGTGGCGATAACCCTGTATGTTAAATGCATGTGTGGGAAGATCACTGTGGGCATGTGCAGCCAGTAGAGCTGGCCTGGAGAAAGAGTGAGACTGAGGCATGATTGAAACCCTGAAAAGCTCATCCTGAGACAGGCAGGAGTTAGGATCACTCTCTCTCTCCTCTTAGTTTGCGTGCTGTGGCACATGACCTCTACATCCCTCACCTCTAAGGACAATCATCTTGTCTATGGCCACATTACAGATTCAACTTCCTCTCTCCTGATAATTCTTGAAAGTATTCTTCATGTAAATGAAGCATCCTCAGAACCTCAGTCCTGCCAATAATCTAAACCTGCCCTGGGAATCTCTAACACTGTCCAAGTAGTGCTGTCTAATATGATCCCAGAAGTCAATCCATCATACTTATGGTAGTCTGAAGCCTGAGCCTCCTCTGCTCCTCTCACCCTCTTAGACCAGTTGCTTAAGACCTCCAAGGGAAGGGAGACCCACAGATCATAATGAAACTTCTGAATTTTACAATTAATATTGGCAATTTTATATACACAAATAAAATCTTTTATATATCTGCATATATGTACACACACATATACAACATGTATATATACATACATATAAAAAATACACATTTTAAATGAAAGCTATCCTATAGGTATGAAGGCATAGTTCTTAGTACAGTAATGTTTTCTGATGTTTGAGGATCCCCAATATTACCAAGAAAATAAAGAAGAAAGGACTAAAGAGAGGGAGAGAGGAACAATAACTAATATAATTCTACCTAGACACAGAAGAATGCAAAGGATAAAAGAACATGAGGACATGTAAACAAAAAAAAAAGATTTAGCCAATGATGGGGGAAAGTTACCGGTCTGGATTTTAAAAATGCACAATTTAAGAAAGAAAAAGTCTTGCGAAGTGTACAGAAAATAAGTTGATAAAAAAAAGCTAGAACAAAACCTATATTATATGCATAGCTTCCTAGAGGCCAAGTGCTCAGTCATAAAGTACATATACCAACATTTGTAATAAACACTCCCTACATATAATTCATTTATGAATCAAAGTCTTCTATTTTGTGATAAACACCTGACCAAATGCAAAGTGTGGAAAAGGGGATTTCTTGCAGTTTCCAGTTTGGAAATTCATTATCTAGGGAACCAAAAGTATAAACTCAAACATGGTCATAACCCAGAGGCAGGTGCTGATGCTGAGGACTTAGGGGAGGACACTGCTTATTGGCTTGCTCTCCGTGGCTTGCTCAGTCTGCTTTCTTATAACACTCAAAAATGCCTGCCTACAAGTGGTGCCACCCACAATGGGCTGGGTGTTCCTCAATCAGTTGTCAATCAGAAAAATATACTCAATAATACAACTTCAGGTAAATTCGATGCAGAAAATTTCTCAAGTGATATTTCCTCTTTCCACGTATTTCTACTTCCTATCAAGTTGAAAAACACTGACTATGAAGTAATTTCTCATTCCAAAATTGTTTAAAATTAAGATGTACATTTCTATAAGCTGAATAATATGATCAATAAGATGATCTAAGTACAGGTAAAAAAGTATGTTAACATGTTTAATAAATGGTTTTGAACATATATAAGCATAGCCTAAAAAGTGACTTTTTTGTCTATCATATTTAAAATGATATTTTAGAAAGGAGTCAATTAAACACTCTTTAAATTAAAAAAAAAAGTATATGTAGGAACTTTCATTTTGAAAATAAAGAATCACATGCCACCCCAGTACAGAGTACAGATTTAACTCTTCACTTCACTAAAGGATAACCAAATCTACATCAGGATCTTGGCAAAAGAATAAAGGAAATAGTTGAAGCAAAGCACTCAGTGCTGTTTAATGCATGATACAGATGTGGTGTGAGCCCTAGTTCTTACCCATACAAATGCTTCTGAAGGAGAAGCTGAAGCTGAAAGCACAAGAAAGATCAGTGAGCTAGGAGCAGCGCGAGAGAAAGGTATGCTTGTTAAGAGGAATGGACATGTTCCAGTGTTTTGCATGTGTGCTGTCTGCGTGCATTTCGCAGGCACGGCTCATTTTGCAAGGGACAGTAGAACTGTGAGCAGGACAAGCTGAGCTGTGCAGTTTGCATAATCTAATGATGAATGGGGAAACTGTAAGCAGGGGACAGCTCGGGGCTATTAGTCAAATTATTAAACATTCTGTGTCTTGTATGTGTTGGGAGATGATAAAATATTAAGGCTAGTATTTATCTTATATTTTGTAGATCAGAATTTTAATTTTTTTGCAAAAACAACGCATTAAGTATTTCAACAATGCTTGCCTTCTTCTCATTGCGTATGCCTTATAGGGTGAGTATCTTTTTCATGTCCTAAAAAAAATTGTATGTGTTAAGAGTCCACAGTGGTCTGTAGGGAGGAACAGGTGCAGGGCAGCAGGAACAATGGAGAGAGCTTGCATACTGATCCAAAAGCAGGAGACCAAGAGGACACTGGGAATGATGGGTGACTATTGAAGCTTCACAGCATTCCCCTGTGACATACCTCCTCTAACAATTCCACACTGCGTAATCCTTCCCAAACAGTACCACTAGCTGGAACCAGGCTCATGAGACTCTGGGTGGCATTCATGTTTAAACCACAACTCTTCATGCCATGATCATGACTATGATACTTCTTTTAGCATGAGGTTGAGAAGGCATTACTTCCTCTGAGTCAATGGCTTCTAGTATGTCACGATCTTCAGTGTATGCTTATACATTTACCTCCAGACCTTTAACTGTGTACATATTATCTAGGATTACAATAGAAACCACATCTGCTGTTTCTACTCTCTTTCAAGTTGACAAACAGTAATCCACATATGAGGTAATTACTAATTCCAAAATTATTAAGTATTCAAGTTACATTTCTGCAATCTGAATAGACAGCTGTTTCTTCTATAAAGCAATTGTTCCCAAAAGATTTCACTTTATTGCCTTGATGTGACTTCACCTCAGCTAGTCAGTTTTCTCTTTCTGAGATGCTTGTCTGTAAAATATCACAAAGATTGACCAGCAGGGTACGAGAGATAACACACCCACAATTGCTGCTCTTTATGTGAATCATGTAACAGATAGAAAGTGGCAACTCACGGACAAATTCTGAAAGAAGTAGTTTAATTTAGTCACCAATTATAACGGGCTTTCATTATTTTTGCGATGATTTTGAGGGTGAAGTGCTAGAAATAAAATTTGTACCTTGAATAATTATTATTAATTTATGCACTGCAATAACAGATATTTAAGCTGTGTTGCTTGAGACAGGTGCTAGTAAAGTCACAACTGGAAATGGTAGGGGCCATGGCACCTTGCACAAGTGGTAGAAAAACTTGTGGTGAGAGAATTCTCTTCTGTATCCTTCATCTTCACTCCCAACAACTTTTCAAAGCTCCTGACTAAGAGCTCCTGTCTAAAGGAAATACAGGGAGAAAGACTGGCAGAGGCTGAAGGAAAGGCCATCCAGAGACTACCCCACTTGGAGATCCATCCCATATGCAGACATCAAACCCAGACACTATTGTGGATGCCAAGAAGTGCTTGCTGACAGGAGCCTGATATAGCTGTCTCCTGAGAGGCTCTGCCAGAGTCTGACGAATGCAAATGCAGATGCTTGCAGCCAATCATCAGTCTGAGCATGGGGTCCCCAATGGAGGAGTTAAGGGACAGACTAAAGTAACTGAAGGTGTTTGCAACCACATAGGAAGAACAACAATATCAACCAACCAGATCCCTCAGAACTCTCAAGGACTAAACCACTAACCAAAGAGTACACATGGAGGGATCCATGGCTCCAGCTGCATATGTAGCAGAGAATGGCCTTGTCAGACATCAATGGGAAGAGAGGCCCTTGGTCCTTTAAAGGCTTGATGCCCCAGTGTAGGGGAATGCTAGGGCAATGAGGCAGGAGTCGGTGGGTGAGTAGGAGAGCACCCTCATAGAAGCAGGGGGAGGAGGGATAGGATAGGGGGTTTGTGGAGGGGAAACTGGAAAAGAGGATAACATTTGAAATGTAAAAATAATAAAATATCCAATTGAAAAAGGAGTATTTCTAATGGAAAGAAATGCTAGAGAATTTGTTGACATTTGCTAAAATCATGGAATGCCTTTTTAATGCACGACAAATGACAGTCTTGAAGGCCCTGTATCTCAAACCATACCTCACCTTTGTTGTCCTAATTATCAGTTAAGTTATAAATGATGATTTGTCTTCAATTTACAGGTAAGCTTTAAGTGGTAAGATATAAAAAAATAAAGTAGCAAATAAATAAGATATGGAAGCTGGTGGACAATAAAATAATGACTTCTTTGAGCCCAAAAGGGTACCCTGCCCCCAAACCTGCCTTGGAGATATCACAAGGGCATAGACTGGAAAGAGCTGTGAGAACCAAATTATATCATTGGTTTGTGTGATGACTACCTAACCACATGTAGTAAGTCACGTGTGAGAATGGCGTTAGATGTGTGCCCACTGCTGCTCACCAAGCAGTGAAACAGAATTTGAAGGTAATTTTCTTCAACTTAGTACTATAAAACTAACATGAAATGAAGAAAACTTTTTTACTTTAAATTCAATTTATAATTATACATTACACCACTGAGATTGTTGATTATGAAACTAAAATACGTCAATTTTTGTGCAAATATCATAGAGAGAATCAGCATACTGATTACTATGGCAGTTCTGCAATTCCTTGAAAGGCAGCTGTCCAAAGCATTTGTTATTAGAGACGAGATGAGACTTTTGCCAAGCCTTTTCAGCCATAAGTGCTGAAATCTAAAATTTTTTTCTTTGATTACTTATAACCTTTTATTTTTAATCTTTTGTTTTTTATGGTGCAGGGATAGAACCCAGTGCTGCATGCTGGCAGACAAGCACTGTGCCACGGGAGCTGTAGTTGAAGCCCAGATTATTTCTAATCCTTCTGGTTAATTATTAATAATAGTTTCATATCTTAGATGAAAAATAAGAAATCATGTTGGCCGAGTAATAGTTAAATTGAACAGCTTCTCTGACAAGAATCAAGGTTCCTAAATATGAAAATACATTGAGTTACTACCTTAACTACATAGCATCAGTAACTCTGCAAAGCGGTTGCATTTTTATGAACTGTGTGTGTGAAAAAGGAGAAGAGACTCAAAGACATCAAGTTACCTCCTGAAGATGTTAACGGTAGATGTCACGTGGCTTGAATTAAATGTCTGCCTGTATCACATTAATTCCAGAGTCTACATGACTTTCCCTTTTCTATAACCTCTGGGTCAATAAAGACTGAAGCAGAGTCAGACTAGTTTCTGCCTATGATCGCTTTCACACTTCAACAACACAGTTTATTAACCAAGCAATAATCAATATAGTCAACAGTACAGCTGATTACTATGACAGATTTTCTAATATGTGCTTGAACACTAACAGAAGTTGACAAATACTGAACTCTCATTCTATCTTCACACATTACTCTTCATCCCAAACTCTGTGCATGTGTTCAGCTTTTAATTAGACTCCAGAATATAATCAGCACTTGATTAATTATACATGTGTTAAATATAATAACAGACATTGATAATTTTAATAATATTAGATATATTAAAAATTATACTTTCAATATAATGGCCTCACAGAGAACAACAAAATAAATCTTTGAAAAATATAATCATTTTTATTTGTCCAAACTCACAATTAACAATAAAAACAAATAAGTGTTCTACTTGATAAAATCCATTTATTATCCAGAAAGAGTAATATACTAAATCAATAACTTCTAAATTTTCTTGAAATTAGTGATCTGCAAAGAAGAAAGATATGTTTTTTAAGCAATTGATGTGAAAAATTTAGGCACAAGTCTGTAATTGCATTAATTTGGAAGAATTGAGGCCTCCAAAATCTACAAATTACTACTGTTATATTCTGAATTCTATCTAAAACAGTATATTTCACAGTTCATTTTAAAAAATACTTTAAAATTAGCTCACTGACACCTTTCTCTTACAATTTTCATTTCAAGACTTTCTGAAACGATGTTTTAAGGTAAAAAAGAAAATTAATTCAATGCAAAATTATTCTATGAAGAACGAGGAAAGGTGATCTGCTAGAAACTTCAATGAGAAGATGCATTCATGAAAATGTTTACAAGTGTAAATTTTCCCAGTGATCTTTTGGAGGGTCAGCATGGCTTCCCTCCATTGGTACTCAGGGTAGCATCTCTGCCACTTCTGCCATCTGTTCTGCTACTTTTCAGTCTGGATGTTTACCCTGAGTCTTCTACCAAGATAGATGTCCTCCTGAGAAGGTGGAAACAGTGCTCAGAGAAGGAATGAGAGTTAGATGAACCATGCAACTGTGCTCCCATGTGCACCTGTGTCTCTGCTGGGAATGAGCCTGTGTGCATGTATGCATGTGTGTCTATTCCTTCCACTGAAGTATTGGAAGGGATTTGTAAAGTTACAGCCAATTTAACATAGGGAAAAACAGAGAAAGTGAGTGTTGGCCCTCCTTTCAAGGTATACAGTCAGGCAAAATAGCATTAAGGGTCAAGATCTTCCTGTTCCCTGTATGCATGATCTCAGAGAGGTGAGCTACACAAATATTTCTGAAGTTCCTTGATCTACTGCCTCCCCACTGACCAAGTGATCTCTAAAGGGAGATCTGCTGAAGAAGACTTGCTTTCTTTTTGTTGTTGTTGTTGTTGTTGTTGTTGGGAGGCCAAAGTAGTTGTATTTTCACTACATACAAAATCATGCAAAAGTCTTGTTTTAAACATTATAATTCATAAAACTTAGCAAGTGTTAGCTATAGTGATGATGAAAGAAACCTAAGTCCCATGAGTACGTTTGGCTCACTTTATTTTGTTATAGAGTGTCTCATAGCCCAGACTGATACCAAATGCACTGGGTAGCTGACGATGACCAACAACTCCTGATCCGTGGGCCTCTCCTTCCCAAACGCTGGCATTACAGGCGTGTGCCACCGAGCTTGCTGCCATACATGCCTTTGATTTATAAGCACATTCTTGGTTACTTTTCACGGGTTGCCAATTTTTAAAATTCAGTGAAATTGTACACAGAGACAGAAAATCAAATAAAAAGCCCACGTAAATAACAAAATTATTCTAAGGAAAGAAAGGTCTTGTTCTCTGTTTGTTTTTGAGAGCTAATATTCAGGTTCCTACTGTCTCACCTCCACATAGCTGTCACTCTTCTGAGAAGCTGTGATGTGCATGAATCAGACTCCACACACCAGCCACGCCAACTCACCAGTCACAGTGTCACTACCTACCTACATAGAGGACTCCCTCTTTTGTCTTCCCAGCTGCCTCTGCCACACCCTGCTTGGTTTTCTCAGCAGCAGCCACAACTCCCTCCTTGGCCTTTGAAAGTCCTTTCATGAACACATCCATGGCTAACGATGTATTTTTGCTCCACACTAGAGAATACAGAATACAATTTGAATTAGAAAATTTGGGTAAAAGAAAACAAGATTTAAAGCAGCTAGAAAAAGAAATGAAATTGGCGGGGGAGGGGAATCACCAAAAAAATCAGCATGCTCCCCCCCATCCAGGTGTAATGTGATTTTTTTTTTTTTAAGGACTGGACACAGTGTTGATTGACTGTGAGCTAGTTCACTCAACACTAGTAAAAAGTCATGCCACCTAAGGATGGGATGGATCCAGATGACTGTTCGTACATATTTCATAAGTGGAGTTACAGAACGGGAGATGGACATCCTCTACCCCAGGGCCCAAAGGAGACATTCGAAGTAAAAAGACTATCTAGAAAAGGAGCGGGGTGGGGGTAGGTAGAGATGAAGTAGAGGCAAGAAGGAAAAAAGACCCAGAGAGGAGTCATTCTTTGGGAGGGGAGCTGTTTAATACAGAAGTAGGGAACTGCAGGCCAAGTGCTTGCAGCCCAAGCTTTCTAATCTTCCAAGACCTTCCACCCACCACTAGCTCTTTGCCTGCTATCTGCCCAAAGCAGGCACTGTCTATACACTTGAGCAGTCTTTCTTGAGCACCACCCAACTAAGAAGCTCTGTCCTCAGCTGGAGTCCTCTAGAAGACCCTGCACCTAGTGCTCATTAACCCCTTATCACCTGTTGCCTACTGCCCTCTGCACTTCTGTTAATTATTGGCCAAATGCACCCTTCTTCCTTTATAGAAAGACGCTGAAATGCCCTGGGGTTGGTGCATAAAAGTTAGATGCTCAAATTCCAAACCCAATGCCCAGCACTCAGCTTCCAGCATCCAGCACTCAACAGGAAACACCCTAGCATTTACGCTTGAAAAAGCAGATGCCACAGGCAACCTGGCCCTTCCCTCGGGCATTGAGAAGGAGGGTGGAAGAGCAAGTCTCGGGGGAAGGAAAGCCGAGTTATGTACTTTCCACACACTGGCCCTGTCTCCACCGCCAAGGTAGCTGTAGTTGGGTCTCCTCTAGCCGTCCTGGCTCTTAACTAGGACTCTCCGTGATCCCCAGAGCGGCTTCATCTACAGGTACTTACCGGCTCCCTAGGCTTTGGCGGAACTCCGATTCTTCCTCTTTCCCCCAATCTAATTTCAATGCAAGAGGGATGGAAGGCTCTGGGCGGAGGGACAGGGGCAAGGGGAGCACCTGCTGGTCTCCTGCCGTCTGCTGCCGGAGCTCTGGCTCCCTGGCTCCTTCACGTCGCCCCCGCAGCTGATTTGTCAGCGCCTCTCCCCGCCCCTCGCCTGCCTCGTGCCTTCGCTCCTTTTCCTAGGGAGGGGACTGGATGGAGGTGCGTGAGGACTGTGGGTATCAGTAGCTCGCTCCCCGGGAGGAGGGAAGAGAGGATGGCCTGAGCCTCACCTCGAGTTCAGGGGTCCCTCGGCTCTATCGTGGCTGAACTTGAGCTGGCTGGCGTCTGTCCTGCCCCATCCCCCTCCTTCCCTGCCTCAGCCTGTTCCCAGTTCCTCTAGGCGACCCCCCCCCCCACCTCCTCCGAGACCAGTCCGGACGCGGACACCAGAAGGCTGGACCGCCTGAAACGGTCTGTGCGCGGAGCTAGGCAATAGAGAGGGAGCACACATCCTTTGGGTTGCTTTTGTTCACACCACCGGAGATTTTTTTGTTTGTTTTAACCCTGAGGGAGTCTAAAAAGGTTCTGGGTGTGAAGGGGAGCCGACTAAGGAAGAGTTACAGGTCGAGGAGGCAGGGGGAGGCTCAGCAAATCCTCTTTCCCACTCCACTATCACCATTTTCTTTTCCACCAATCAGCGGCTGCCAGACGCTGATTTTTTTTTCTCCCCCATCTGTGAAGCAAGGAATAAATATCCCCCAACCGTCGAAAGCCAGCTGCCTCAAGGCTTTTCTGCACTTGAAAAAGTGGCTTACTATAGAGAACCGTGTTTCAGGATAGGAAGGTAGCGCCTGTGGGATTCATCCTCTGGGACCATCGCAGGCAGTTTCTTCCTTAGCCCCTACTTAATGGCAGATTTTGCACGCCTCTTACCTTTGCGACTTCTGGCTGCGTGGAGCTCCAGCTAACAGTCTCTTCTTTCAGCCCCAGCACACACGCGCAGATAGATGCACAGGCTTTGAGACAATTTCTTTGCCATTTAAACACATTTCCACTTCTTTCTGAGATGAGCAGAATATTGTTGTTTTATAGCTGAGTAGATTTGAGCGCCAAGCTCCTCCCCCAGTAGAGTGCCTTGCTTTCCTTTCTTGTATTCTGAATTTATGTTGGTCACTGGAAGCTAAATAAAGCTTTTACTGTATTTAAAAAAAAAAAAGTCGTAGGAGGGAAAATGTTTTCTCTGATCTTTGCAGTCAGTTGTCTTCTGAATCCTGCATAATAAATAAATAAATAAATAAATTAATTAATAAATTTGAAGTCTTTAAAAAAGCATTTTGAAACAAGGGCCAAGCAACTCGTTTGATACGCTATATAGATAGGAAGGGAGCAGATCAAACCACAAATGCAGAGTAGAAATAACGTGACCAAAATTCATTGCCTAAGCACCTCCTTCCATTCTTGCTGTTCCTTTTAACGATCAACCTTCCTACACAGTAGTGGCAAATACCAAGTTTACTTGAAATTAGAGGAAGAAGGTGGAGCTCCTGCAGTAGATAGGGTCAGATCCTGGGCTCTCGCATCCCTAACCTGGTAAGTTAGGACACCAGTCCTCAACAAGCCAGGTAAAGAAACATATAAATAATGAAATATGGGAAAGGGGAGTAATTCACTGTGTCCACATTGAGAAGAGGAGCCGAGAGGTTCAGTGTCCCCAGCTTCATCTTGTTTAAATAGAAGTCAGGAGATATGTATGACTAAGTAGTACTGGTCAAAGTGTGCTTCCACGTACCATCACTGTCCACACTTCTGTCTCTTTTGAAACGTGGTCTGACAAAGTATCTGATCTCTGATATTTCTTCCTGGGAGACATGCTCACCCTATAACTGGCACAGAGCTTCAGCCTTTTTCTTTCCCTAGCAGTTCCTGGAGGACTTCCAATTTCTTGGCGTCTATTTGTCAATAGTCTGAAGTCAGATGAAAGGACACAAATGTCTCCTCAGGATAATTTTTTCCCAGGTCTGTTTTGGTTGCACCTGGGAGTTGGTTCTCTGGCTCTCAGAACTTGACCAGGTTATATTCTATTTACCCAGGTTTTTTTTTTAATAGATGAGAAAGTGAATTGCAATGATGCCTATCCTCTGAAATTTTAGCATGTAAAACGTTTAAACCTATTTACATTTGTGAGAGTGAGATTCCTACATAAAGGTCACCAGCTTTCACAATTTTTAAAAGCATCGTTCTGTGCCATCATCACCGATGCTTTATCACTATCAGCTCCTCTGCTTCCAGAGATTTAAGCTTTTCATTTTTTTTTCTATCTGGGAACATTCTAGCACACACTCATAAATATAAGAACGATTGAAATATCCACGATGACATCAAATGATATTCTACATTGAAATATAGCTTACAGAGTGAACTGCTCCGATTTTAAGTGTCTCCAGATTTTGAAAAAGTTCATGTGATAGCACACCAATTTGAAGAGAGACTACTTCAATATCTAGAAGATCCACTGCCTGCAAAACTAAGCAGTACTGGTCAAGATGTGGTTTCTGCTATAAGCACGGTCTGGATTCCATTATCTGCAGTCACACGGTCTGGCCAGTTCTTTGACCTGGATGAAATCTAAAAAGACGAAAGATAAATTGAAATTTTTCATCTCTTTGATCTATGCTTATAGTTCTATTTGATTCTGTGCATGTCCATGGAGTACATGGCCTTTGCGTACACCAGACAGCATACTGTGTTAGTTCACCTATGTTGTTGCATAAATCAGTAGTTTATTACTTTCTTTTCCTTTTTTATTGCTGACAATAATGCATTTTCATAGTGACCCATAAAATTCAGTTAGCTGGATCGACTGCAGTGACAACTACTTGATATATTTCCTGATATGACATATTTATAAGTTCACAGGGATCTCCTCTTAAGCTTTGGGCTTTCAGTTAAAAGAGAAATAAAATGAAAGATACTTTAGGGCCCATTAGTCGAACAACAAGGGACTCACTGGAATAGTTGTGCTTCCTACAATGGAGCATAACTCTGCATCTGTGCACTGTGCTTTATGTCTGGCAAAGAACAGAGGTGCTGGACCATTTAATCATCACAAGGGGATAAATATAGTTTTGTGTCACTTTTCTAGACAGGGAAATTGGAGCTCTAAGAGTGCACTGGACTCAGATCACATCAGAATCAGATATGAGATAATCCAGAAGGCTTTTCCCGAAGGCACAATCCTTTATCATTGTAAATGACTCTGTGAAGTCTCCCAGATCAGGGATAGAAAGTAAAATGGTAGGACCCAGTTGTGTGACAATTAGCCCTCAAATGTGAAGATGACTATGGAAAATTGGGAGCTGAGATCCTCAGGAAGACACATATCAGTTATATTTGGAGTATCTGTATAAGTGTTCTTTGGTGTTCCAAAGTCTTTCTTTCCATAAACACGCACACACACACACACACACACACACACACACTTGCACAGACAAAAAAGACTACAATAAAGTAGTGAAATAATTTTTGCCATTTTATTATTATAGTTCTCTGTCATTCTATCCACACTTCAAAGCACTGTAAGCACAGTGAGCAGCTGTTTTAACTATGCTGATGGTTTTTAAAATCCACCTGTGGTTTCTTGTCTCTGCATTTATAATGGAGATGCAGCCTTCCATAAGATAGAAAGGAACTGGGCATTCTTCCTCTTTTGTCCTTTCTGTTCCACACCTCTATGGTTCATGAACTTGAGGCAGAACAATAATGTTACTCTGGATTTAAAAAGAAGAGGAGTCAATGTAGAAAGAATGTAGAATCTGAAGAAAATATTTAATTTGACCTCTTGTACAATCTATTCTATTATTTCACAGGTAGCAGAAGGTAATGAACAACAATGAAGAACAAGTGTAAATTTTGACCACAGGAAAATACCATGGCATATACAAATAATTCAGTTGGATATCTTCCTAAACATCACAACCATTGGTGTAGTCCTATGAACATGAAGATGTACATGATTTCAAGATTAAAGACTATAAAACCAAAGAGAAAATACATTTGATATTTTGGAATATAAGATATTTGTTTACTTCAAAATTAGAAAAAGATCACATTGATGAACCCAAGAAATGCACTCAACTCTGGAAAGCAAGAGGTAAATCTGAGAGAGGGTGTTCACGTACAACTCGGATGCCAGATGGACCTGTGTGCTGCTATGAGCTAGCAATGAGTTGGAGCTAGTGCCTCACCTCTCTAATCTTTTCTATAAAACAGGGCAGGTATTTTTTTTTTTGGTGTAATGCCAGCAATAAATAAGAGGGTTCTTAGAAGTAATTCAACTGAGTGCAATCTTAAAAATGACTGCACATTTTTTAATGTTTAATTTAGTGTATATGTCTATGTAGGAATATATAAATATAAATCCAGTGTTCAAGGAGCTTAGAGGTATAAGATGTTCTGGAGCAGGAGATACAGGCTGTTTGAGCCTCCTGACGTTGGTCCTGGGAATTAAACTCAGATCTTCTCCAGAGTAATTTGAGCTCTTGATCACAAAACCATCTCTTTAGTAGAGTGAGTTGAAATTTGTATGTAAACTGCTCTTTGGAGTGAACTAGGAAGCATTTCTTTTCATTTATGGTTATTTTGAGCCTTATTTGCAGCCTTGTGACATTTTTTAGTCCATTTACAAGACGCTTGAAATGTCTGCTACTGCCATCAATAGTTTTATCTTACTATAGTATGTAAAATATTTCCAACCAGATATGAAAGTTGTTAAAAATCCAACTTCTATTATCTCCGGTGAGCAAAACTGGGCAGATTAATGAGACAAACATATTTTTAGTAATATTTATGTTCAGAGGGAAAAATAAATGGATGAAAAGCATATCAAGAGGAGTTATGTTTTGCTGACAGCATTGACTTGGTTATTATGCCTTTCAATGAGAGAAATAACAAAATGTCAATAAAGTGAGCATGCCTGTTACAACACAAGTAGCTCAGAGAGTCTAATACTTTTTACCTGTTGAGATCATTTGAGAATATGGCATGGCATTTAAAAGATTTCCTATAACATTATATAAAATGTGTCATCAGTATTGTCAAAGCTTGTTATTCCATATCAAATATAGAACAAGTGATTAAACAAATTAGAAAATAAAATTAGGGGTAAAGTAATATTTAGCTTCTAAACATATTCAAGTCCATTTTCATTTAAGTTCCATTTCAGTTTTCTCATTAACATACAAGTTATTATATGTTTGTATTTATATCAGAATACAAAGGCCTGAGTAATTTACAGAGACTGTCTGTGTCATGGCCAAGATGGAAAGAACAGAGCTATGGATTCTTATTTTACTTGACAAATCCTAGACTATAGAAATAGGGCTTTCCATCCATTGGACTAAGCATAGGTACCTCAATGGAGGAGTTAGGGGAAGGACTGAAGGATTTGAAGGAGGCTTACATGGCATCGATGGGAGGGGAAGCCCTTGGTCCTGTGAAGGCTTGATGCCCCAGTGTAGAGGAATGCTAGGGTAGTAAGGTGGGAGTGGGGGGGGGAACCGTCATAGAAGCAGGTTAATAGGGGATGGGATAGGGGGTTTGCAGAGGGGAAACTAGGAAGGAGGATAATATTTGAAATGAAAATAAATAAAATATCCAATTTTTTAAAAATGCCACACTAAATGGGGTAAGAACTTTAGAAAAAAAAAGCAATACGGCTTTCTACATATTTATCTTTCTAATTCATAGCAAAAGTATAGATGTTTCACAGATAATCTTTAAATATGTACACACAACAAAACACTTATTTAAATATCATCACACATAGTAATTATCCAAAAAAAATCTAGCTTATTTTACTCAAATGTGTAAAGTTTCTTTTCAAGCAAAGAAATATTATATAATTTTAATGATATTAAAATGTAGAGGAAAGGATAGAATATACATCAAAAACATATTTCCATGCATACATATACCACATGTTATATATGAATATATATAAACAATCTGACAACTTTTCAAATGTAAAGTAGAGCTGTGTCTAATGAATTTATTTTTGTTTAAGTGTATGGGGCAATAATTAAGCAAATGAGTATTCTAACTCCTTAATTATCTTGCGCTGTCTTCTTATCTATAGAGGTAATTTAAATAGTTAATATAACACTGAAGACAGATTGGAAATCAAGGTGAGCTTCTGTGACAAGATGTACAGACTTCATACTATACACATAGAATGCTGTGTTTTGCTGATAATTAAACAAAATTAGGTCAATGGTGATAGAAAAATTAAACTCAATACTGTATCAATCTTCTTTGCAAAGAGAATTTTAATTTAATTAAAATTTTATATTAAAGATTATCTTTCCTCAATGATTATAAGATATACATCCTAAGAATATTGTTATATGTCAAAGAAACATGCTTTACCATTTTATAAACTGTTGATAAAGCACTTTCCATGAGTGTCCTTGCCAATGTAATTCTCTATGTAAAATTTTTGCTTAGGTATTTATCTAAGTCATCTACTCTTTATGTGAAAAAATGTTCCATCCATTAGGACATGACTAGCCATCCTGGTCCTAAAGTCTTCTTAAGCATAGAGTGAACAAAAGCGTACAAACAAGTGTTATGATGGATGACCCAGTTAGCTTATACAATATACTTCAGAAAAACAAAAAGAAGAGTGATCAGATCACTGTGCTTTTCTTTGGTGAAACCAATATATGTAATAGGAATGTTTGCCCAATTAAAAGGCAAATCTGTATATGTGCCCAGAGTATTACTAACTGGTGTAAAAGGAAGAAAAAGTATACAAACTCTTCATTAGTCTTACTCTGGTAAGTTATTTCCAATCAGTGATGAAAACTGTGGTTGAGCAGCCACAAGAATTGACTTAGAGCTGAAAGATTACTGGCTCATAAATGTTTGCATTTACACTTGTGTTTTTGCTTACACTTATACTGATTGCTAGATTATTTATTTAAGGGAAAACAAAATATAATTCTGTAAAAAGTGATTAATATCTGGATGTGAAGTTCAAGAAGATTGAATCAAATCTCTTCAACATATACTATGATGCCTGTGAAACACAAAAATAACCAGCATGGAATGATAACCCTTAGGTGTATAAGTGGCATGCATACCTTGGTGACAATCAATAGCTCTAATTGAACTTATGACCTGTATAACAAGAGAGAAATCATGTCGTAATTGAAACCTACCCAACTACCCAGGGCTTGCAAAGTCATGGATATTGGAGAACCCACAAATAATCATAATACCTAACTATATTCTAAGTATATGTCCTTACATTTATAAATAAGTATAGTTTTCATTCCTCCCTCATGGATGAAAGTTCCCTTTGCAATAGACAGTAAAGACCATTGCAGAAAATGACAACCAATTAAAATTCAGAGTTGTGCAGCCACACCCCAACTTAGGGGTACTTGTGGAAAGAGAGCAGAAAGACTTTGAGAACCAGAGGAGCAGGGAGTTTGCTGTTAAATTGTGTCACCCAGAAATTTCAGAACCTATACCCAAAAGTCTCACCATCATGGCTTCCTAAACATGACCCAAACCAGGATGACACCAATAAACATGTTAATTTGAATGGGGGCTGAAGAGGCCTCAAACTCTGCACAAAGAATTACAGGTGCCTAAGGAGTAGTGAGACTGGTAGAAATAGTGTTCCCCAAGGAAGAGCTATCCAATAGCACATGGCCAACCCTGAGAACATATACATACAAGTAACATCATATAGACCAAGGAGTTTGAGTTTTTGTGTTTAGAAGAACATATGTATTGTATATTAATATTATATTTATATTAATTATTGTTATTACATATACTAGAATATATTAAAATAATCATATACAAAATTGTAACAACAAATTTTTTAGTGTTTAATCTGTTTTTACAGTCCAGTTGTTATACCCCTCCCAGTCCATGCTCCAACAGTTCCTCATGCCATTCCTCCAAGAGATCCCCTGACCCCACCAGGCCTCCCCACTCCCTGGGGCTTCAAGTCTATAGAGAGTAAAAAGTTCCTTTCTCACTGAGGCCAAACCAGGCAGTCCTCTGCTGATGTGTCAGGACCTCACATCAGCTAGAGTATGCTGCCTGGTTGGTGGCTCAGTGTCTGAGAGATCTCGGGAGTCCAGGTTAGTTGAGACTGATAGTCTTTCTATGGGGTTGCCCTCCTCCTCAGGGACTCCTGTGGTTGAATTTGGGAAAGGCTGGATTTCCTTCAGTCTGGGAAGATACTTTATATTTTTAAGCAGATATTATGACTGCAAAAGTCTACAGGGACCAGAGGTTGGAATGTGGTGTTCTGAAAAAGAATGCCACACATGGAATTGGTGATTTGAACACATTTTCCAGTTGGTGCTTCAGCTTGGGGAGGTTTAGATGGTGCAGCTTTGTTGGGGGAAGTAGTATATCATGGGGTTGGACTTTGAGATTATACAACCCACTCTTACATTCAGTTTGCTTTCTGTTTTCATGTTACTACTAAAAATGTATACCTCCCTCAGCTTTTTTTTTTTATACCTCTCTGCTATGATGGATTCTTATCTCTATGGAACAGTATGCTAAGTAAACTCTTCTATCTGTAAGATGTAAGATGTTTTGGTTGTGGTATCTTTTCACAGCAACAGAAAAGTGACTAATACAAATAACATCAGACACATGTTCATCAGATATAAGCAGTATAACCTTGTGCATAAGGAGTTTACTGAAAAAAATTGAAGAGCTTTCAGCCTTTTTCATAAGTATCATCTTTAATAAATAATCCTATATGACCATTTAATTAAGATAGGTAATTGCAGGAGTGTTTTATGTTCCACTTTTGCTTAAGGAAGACAAGAAATGTGTTTGAGAATATGCAAGCAGTCAGGTTTCCTGGGTTTCCTGTTTCCACATCACACCTGCAGAATGCATCTGGTATCAATAAACAGTGAGGCTTAGCCAAAGATGAGCAAGACTAAAATTTCATAGCAGAATAGCAGAGTATATGGTCCTCTTTTCCAGGTTTAGCATCGTAGAGACATATCTCAAGAAAATGTTCTGAATGAAGCCGTTTGTTCCCATCAATGAAAGAAGCATGCTCCTTCATTTCTACCTAGACAGCATACAAACATTTCTTCTGCTCCTTGCTCATAATAAATAGTGCCATTTGTGGAATACATGATAATTTTCTCTATTACTTTCCTCTATTACTATAGTGGATATGGCCCATTTCACTGCAGCCTCGTGATCAAAATATTCCTTCTTCTTAAGATATTTTTTACCTCTTCCTTTTCCCAAATAGACAAAATAAACTTAACACTTTCTGGAATAGACCTTAACAGCATAAAAAAAAAGTTACACCTTTTAAGTGTTAATTAAAACCAGTAACAATTTTCCTATGAAATTCTTTCAAACTCTCCTGTCATTATTGGATGATACTGGCCACATTAAAAATTACCAAATGTTCAGACTTATTCTTTAATTGTGATAATGAGTATAATGTGCCATATATAACTCACTCTGAATTCAGAAGATAGGGAGTCAACTAAAATCTTCATTCAAGTATGAACTAGCATAGATATGATGTAGTTCAGTCTTTCTCCACCTCTTTCACCTTAATTTTAAATTTACAATTCATGATGATCTTTTCTATATCTCCAGGGGAGAAAAAATAATTTTTTACTAACATACTATTTTAAAATATTTTACCCAGGCAGCAAAACTGTCATCACTAACACCACCATGTTAAGGGATGAGTTGAATCATATAAAATAATGTGCTGACAATTACCACAGAAAAATAAAATATCTTGGAATAAATCTTTTAGAGACTTTAATCCAGCAACATGGATGTCTTAAAAAGGAATCACATCCAAAGACATGATTGTGCTGAAATGCAGACTAGACACATTCCTTTAATGGAATATAGAATATAGACATACCCTTAGTACACATCTTTGATTCCTCTGGCTGGAATATAGGCACACCTTTAATCCCAAACAATGATGTCTAATTGAGGGATAGATAGAGAAATATTTGACAGAATGAGTCAGAGGTAAGTTTTGTCTAACTCTCTCAGGAGCAGACAGGAAGGAGAGGCTACTTAACCAGCAGGGAGGGAGGGAAGGAGATTTCAATTCAGTTCATTTCAGTTCAGTTCAATTCAGAGCATCTTGATTCTGAGCAGTTCAATTGATTGCAGTTGTTCTCAGTTCAGTTTTGAGCAGTTCAGTTCATAGAGTTCAGAGGCAATCTTTCCCAGAAGAGATATTCAGTCAAAAACTGAGAGAATCCAATCTGAATCAGTCAGCTTAGAAAGGAGCTTGAGCTAGAACAGCTGAATTGAACTAGCCAGCCAGATTCTAGAAAGAACTAGAAAGAATGAGTTTATTCAGCAGTAAGTCTTGGAGATTAAAACTTTCTAGGCCTAGGTTAGCAGATAGAGACTGGAAGCTGAAGCCTTCAAGGTCTGTGCTTGCAGAGGATTAGATTGTACAGAGGCTAGAAGCTTCCAGGCCTGGGACTAGAGATAGTTAGTACAGAGAAGGAAATGCTCTAGGCTCAGCCCAAGCTGTGTATTCACATAGCCTGGATACAACTCTCATCTCATCCCTTCATCTGAGGAAACAAAAGCAACATGTTTGCAAAATCTAATTAGGAAAGTGAAATATTTCTACAGTGAAAATGTTAACACATCAAAGGAAAAAAACTGAAGAAGATACCATGAGTTACAAAGACTGCCAATGCTCATCGATTTGTTAGGATTTATATTGTGAAAATGATCATCTATCAAATACAATCTACAGATCCAATGAAATTCCTATTCTTCAAGTAGTAAGAGTTGGCCTGAAGAGTTGAATTTCAATGAAATTTCTCAAAAAATTTGAAAAACTAATTTGAACTTTCTTAAAACAAAATAGTCAAGATAGGTTTAAAAAGCACAATTATGATTTTAAAAGAAAAAAAAACCCACTTCTCTAGATATCAACGTACCAAATTTCAAGTTACATTACATAGACAACTATAGTAATAAAAACTGCCTAGTGCTAAGCAAAAACAAACATATAAATCAATAAAATAGAATTGAGGCCAGTAATATAACTCCACAGCCCTAAAGCCACCTGATGTTTGACAAACTGTTCAAAAATATACATTGAAGAAAAGACAATATCTTCAATAAATTGTGCTCACCAAACTGGATAGCAATGTGTAGAAAAGTCAAACTAGATTCTTCTCTTTCACCTTTTATAAAATCCAACTCCAATTACCTCAATACAGATCTGCTAACCCAGTTCCTTCAGAGGAGAAAGGGAATGTACCTCAACTTATAGGTTGAAGGAAGGACGTTCTGAACAGGACCCAGTTAAACAGATATTAAGAAGAGACAAATAGAGTTGTGAAACTCAAAGGAACATCATCATTTGTGTGAATAGACCGCCTGAAAACCAAGTGAAATTTTCAAAAATTTTATCAGCTATATATCTTGGAAATGTTTTATTTTTAGAATACATAAAGAATGAAAAAAAACCTAAACATCATGAAAACAGTCTAATAAAAAATGAATCATTAGTGCTATACAAAAGCTCTTAAATGATAAAAGACGAATGACATTTTTAAAAATGTGCCACAGTCTGGGCCATTGGGGAAATGCAAATTAAAGCCTCTTTAAGGTTTCATTTTACCCCATTCAAGACTTCTAAAACCAATGGACAGTTCATTAATTCTAGTACCGACATAGGAAAGGCAAATACTTATTTAATGATGGTGGGAGAAAAAAATCTGGAGTGTCCGCTATGAAAATCAATGTAGAATTTCTACAAAAGAGAAGGAGTAGGCTATACAGTTCCTGGGCTCTATATTCTACTTCAAAGATGTTTGCTCATCCATGTTCATTTCTTCTCTATTCTTAATAACCATGAAATGGAAACAGTATAAATGTCTGTCAGCTGATGAATAATAAAAATATGCTACCTAAATATAATTATAGTTTTTATTTACCTGATGTAATTGTCATATCAGAGGCTTGCTGACTCTGTCTCCTAACATATGTCTAGATCTGGAAGCTTCTAGCCTCCATACAGTATTATCTAGGCCTAGAATGTTTTCAGCCTCCAAAACTTAATGGTGAATAAGCTTACCCTTTCTTGTTCCTTTTGAACTGTATGGTTCAACTCAGAGGTTCTGGTTCAAACTCCTCTCCAAACTGATTGATTCCTTCTGTCTTCATTCTTTCAGCCTCTCTTTAATTGCTCTTCTTAGTCTCATATTAACTTTAGCAATGTATTCTACTCTTTCTCCTTCTCATTACCTGACTTATTCTGTCTTCTTCTCTGTCTAGCTTGTTCTCTTTGTACAACTTGTAAAACTATCCTGGTTAAATTGCCTCTTCCTTTCTCAGCGCTCTCTCTCTCTCTCTCTCTCTCTCTCTCTCTCTCTCTCTCTCTCTCTCTCTCTCTTAAGTAGCTTCTCTTTTCTCTGTCTTCTTGTAAGGACTGGGTATATTCTGTTTTGTCAAATCTTTCTCTGATTCATCACTTTGCCCCTCAGTTACACATCACTTCAAACATGGGCACTTCCTTCTACAAACTAACTACCTTCATTGTTTAAGAGTAAACGTGTGTGCTGCATATACCCAAAAGATACTCCAACATATAACAAGGATACATGCTCCACTATGTTCTTAGCAGTCTTATTTACAATAGCCAGAAGCTAGAA
Organism: Grammomys surdaster; assembly: GCF_004785775.1. Lineage (NCBI taxonomy): Eukaryota > Metazoa > Chordata > Mammalia > Rodentia > Muridae > Grammomys > Grammomys surdaster. The sequence goes on along the minus strand of NW_021605171.1, from coordinate 5,769,679 downwards.
AGAACTCAGATGTCCTTCAACAGAGGAATGGATACAGAAAATGTGGCACATTTGCACAATGAAGTACTACTCAGCTTTTAAAAACAATGAATTCATAAAATTCTTAGGCAAATGGATGGAACTGGAAAATGTCATCCTGAGTGAGGTAACCAATCACAAAAGAACACACATGGTATGCACTCACTGATAATTGGATATTAGCCCAAAAGCTCGGAATACCCAAGACACAATTCACTGACTACTATCAAGCCCAAGAAGAAGGAGGATCAAAGAGTGGATGCTTCAGTTCTTCTCAGAAAGAGGAACAAAATATTCACAGGAGGAAATACAGAGACAAAGTATGGAGCAGATACTGAAGGAAAGGCCATCCAGAGACTGCTTGACCTGGGGATCCATTACATACACAGACACCAAACCCAGACACTATTGTGGATACCAAGAAGTGCTTGCTGACAGGAGCCTGATACAGCTGTCTCCTGAGAGGCTCTAACAGAGCCTTGCAAATACTGAGGCAGAGGCTCACAGCCAACCATTGGAATGAGCATGAGGTCCCCAATGGAGAAGTTAGAGAAAGGACTGAAGAACATGAAGGGGTTTGCAATGGAAGACCCCTCAGAGCTCCCAGAAACTAAACCACCAACCAAAGAGTACACATAGAGGGTTCCATGACCCCAGCTGCATATGTAGCAGAGGATGGCCTTGTTGGGCATCAGTGAGAGGAGAGGTCCTTGGTCCTGGGATGGCTTCATGTCCTGGTGTAGGAGAATGCCAGGGCAGAGAGGCAGGAGTGGGTGGGCTGGTGGGTGAGCACTCTCATAGAAGCAGGGGGAGGGAGGACAGAATAGGGAGTTTCCAGAGGGGAAACCAGAAAAGGGGATTACATTAGAAATGTAAATAAATAAAATATTGAATAAAAAATAAGTATTAAAAATAAAAAAGGTGTGTGCTAAGGACTGAGCCACACAACTAGAAACAGTTTTTTTTCTGAGTAAACAATACAATATACGGATTCATTAAGTGATCAAACATCCTGTAATACCTAAACACTATAAAAGTCTATTCACCTGTAAAGAAAAATAAAGTTCCCAAGGACATAGATGAAGCTGGAAATAATTGTCATAAGGTAGTCCAGAAACAGAAAGATAAATACTGCATGTTCTCTCTCATGTGTAAATACGAGCTTTGAATTTATAGATATTTGTATTTGAAGTGCTCATAGAATTCAAAAAAATTGTAAAGAAACACTGAATGGGTAGATAGTGGATTCAAGGGAAGGGGAAAACAATAACAGACAGGAATGGTTGAAGAGAGTTGGTTATGGAAATTAAGTAGTCAAAGGAGTATGAGGAGGGATAATTAATATGAAAATTTTGAGAAAGCCATTGAAAACCTACTATTGTAGAAGAGTCCTAACATATGTACAACACATGAAAAGAGTTTAAATGATGTTACTCTATAATAGATAGATAGTTCCTCTTTCAAACACCATAGTCTAACAAAGCCTCAGTCTGCATATGGGTTATCTCTTTTTTAAGTTATTGGTGGGGTTCCATAGAGACACAGCCCATGCTCAAAACACTAGAGGCTTTTGGTACTACTCTTGATTAGTCTTCAGAACTTGATAGTAATACCTTAGTGCTGAGTATATCACACATTTGAAATATAGGATGTCGAAAATTAAGCTAGTTCTGACTGGAAGCTTCGTACTTACAAAGTAGCTTTCATAGTACTAGAAAGTCCATGCATGCTACTATGGAAGAAAAATAATCAATGATCTTACCCATGTGTGTACCCTGAAATCTACAATAACTAGTTGCTTAGAAAGATGTGCCCACTGGTATAATAGTGGTATGAATGTTTTGGGGGTAAGGACCCATTTTGAATGGATTTAAAGCCTACTAAGAACTAATCCCTGATACCATTATCTAGGCTAAAATCTTATGGCTAGCTAGATGATAGGCCCTGGGGGAGAATATAATATAATTATTCTCTTAAGTAGACACAGCATTAAAGTGACCCATATATCTTATTTTCATACTCAAATAGTGTGTCTCTCAGCACTCATCTGAGAGGTTTCTTTTTGAAGTAAATGATGATTCACAGTTTTCAGTGTCCAGTGAGTAAGATACTAAGAAGTGTTCAGCTAGAAATGTGACAATTTTATCATACCTCCTTGCTCCCACAACTCAGAAATCATAGTTGAAGAGTGGAACAGAAAAACTGAAAGAGCCAGAGGCATTAGATACATATGTTGAATAAAACAGCATTTGATGGCCATGACAGAGCTATTACAGATATAAACTCAAAGCAACTGTAACTGCATATATATGACCTGCACACTAACAAGATAGTCAAAATTTAAGTACATCTAGGAGAGGGACTAATGAAATTCTACCCCTAGCTGAAGAGCTATTAGTAACGAATGGGTTCTGGGGGATCAACAATATGCCTTCCTAGCTACCCATCCTCCAAGTAGATTTTTCTACACCCATGTGTGTGCAGACAAAAAGCAGTTTCAGCCATGATCAGAGGAGCTTCTCTTTGCAATGAACAGCAGTGACGCCTCTACCAACAGGACTTTTGTACCAGTACAGCTAAAGTTTGTGGAATGAAAGCTGAGGAGAGGAAAAATATAGTATGCTGGCTGTTAGGGAGAAAGTGTATGGAACATCATCTTCAGGCCATAACACAACCATTTTAATCATGAGCTAACTGCAGCTGAAGTTCTTGGCACTGGACCTGTACAAGACTGTGTTAATAGTCCATCACCAGTAGGGGAAGGGTATATGTGATTGTACCTCTCTGTGATTAATTACTGGCTATTGGTAGTAGCTGAAGGACATAAAGTCATTGTCACTGTAGTTGTGTATCCACTCAAGGCTCACCAGGCTCCAAAGATCACATACCCATTGTCACACAAATGGGCATAGTTGAACTCAATGAGTTATGAAACAAAAGGAAACAAATGTGAGAAAGAGACTTTTAGGGATGGCAGTGAGGTTTGATAAGGGTAACGAGTAAATAAAAGACAATGGAAGTGAGAGTAATCTCAATGCATTATATTCAAGAAATTTTTTAAAGATTTTTTTAAATAAATGAATCACAAATAATTTTTTACAAATGTGTGTTGAAGCCCCAACCCTTAGTATATGAGGAAACTAGTCTTTAAAGAGGCCCTAAAGGTTAAAGTGTGTTATTTAATGATACCTAAATCTACCATGATTGATGTATTTACAAGAAGAGTAGACTAGAATGCATTAGAGGTAGACAGAGAGGCTGCACTGTGAAGGCAGTGGCCTGTGAGCCAAGGACATCAGCGCTAGGATAAATCAACCCTGCTGACATCTGATATTAAACTTCTAACCTCCAGAACTGGGAGAAAACAAATTTCTCTTGTTTAAGACACAGCATGTCTTCTCATGGCTACCTTAGTGGACTAGGGGTAATACTTATATTTACAAAGTAACGATATATTGCTAGCTATAATATCGCAGAGGGCTTTATCCAAGGAACCTAAACCTTGGAAAAGCTGTATGTCTAGCTCATAATGAATCAATAGGAATTATATTTATAATTTTTATCCTATTTATTAATACTGTCATTTACTCTCATAATGCAATGAGCTAGAGAATACATGGAGTTGGTCATCTGCCTTATGAATTCTTGTTTTAGTGGGGCTAGAGAGGTGGCTCAGCAGCTAAGAGCACAGGCTCCTCTTGTAGAGGACTGAAATTTCAGTCCCAGTACTTACATGGCAGATCAAAACTGTCTGTAACTCCAGTCCCGGGAAATCTACTTCCCTTTTCTAACCTCCATAGGCATCAGGCACACAGTGCACAGACATACATACAGGCAAATAACCACACATTTAAAACCATCCTGAGTCATGTGTACAGACTAAGGCTTATGACTGTTTCTTTTGAAATATTGTGCATCCAAGCACAGGATTCTAATGCTTAGATCAGAGGCTGAGGTACCAGTGCTCTCAGCTGCTTGTGACATATTATTATTTCAGCCCTCTGTAATCATAACCCATCAAATCATAGTGTTTTTATCTGAGAAGGTAATGAACCAGAGTATGGTCAGGTTTTAAAGAATGTGCCTGATTTTACCACCGATTTTAGAAACAAACAGAAGAACAAAAGCATTCTGTAACATGGACTTCCTGCATCACATATTAGATATTACTTATACCAACTGCTAACTAGAGCAGAAACACAGAATTTTGACATACTCTAAGGGATCAGCTTTTAAATGAATTTTTCTTAGTGTGACATTTAAACTGTAGCCTAGTACATCCCTGTACAGTTTTATCAATGGCTTTTAGTGAATGACCAAGGGCTACTATCTTTACCCTTCCCTAGTCTGCCTTGTGATCTCAGCTCATTTACGGGAGGTTCCCAAATACACCTTAACTATTAATTTTCTATTCAGTACTTAGGTTCTCATGTTGTTCCAGGATTGTAGTTTGCACGTTTGTTTAGTTAGTTGTTTGTTTGTTTGTTACTTTGAGTTTTTTATTTGTTTTTTGTTTTGGTTTGGTTTTGTTGGTTGGTTGGTTGGTTTGGTTTGGTTTGGGGTAATTGTTTAAATTAGAACTTGCCCAGTAGCCCCTGTGCTGACTGGCATCCCATAGTTCTGGATATTATTTGTTTTTAGAGCTTGGAGATTCATCCTGCAAACTTCTTAAATGAAGATTTCTTTGCATGTGAAAAGACCAATTTTGATTCTCAAATGTCATCATATAATTTCATCCTTGCCAACTGATAATTTCCTGTGAATCAATTAAGTTTAATCTTTCTCTTTTGTACCCACACACTCTCTTTAGCAATGTTGTTATTCTTACTCTCAACAATGAACCAAATTTATCCATGTGTCAGAATTACTTTGCTTGTGTGTGTGCATGTGTGGGGCTGTAGCTCGCACGTGGGTGTGGGTCCTGTTGGGTTGTGTTGTGGTTCTCAAGTGTCTTCTGCCCCAGGTGGTTCAGGGAGTCATTGCTCCAGGGAGCAGAAGCACAGGAATTTGACTGAGTTCACTCCATGCAGTGCCAGGTGGATGCTGGGCTGTGAGAAGCTGTGGGGCTCTGTCAGGGCATGGAGGTCTCAGCCTGAAGTTCTGCAGGGGCAGACGTCCTGAGTGGGGGTCTCTGAGCTGAAGCAGCTGACTGGGGGACTGGTGGTCTCTGTCCTTGGGCTCCTAGACTCCACTAGGAGCCATGAAAGAACTGAGACAAGAGGGCATATGGGCTGGACAGGGGAGAGAAGCCCCAGCAGCGCCCCATGGGTATTGACTCTTGGTTGCTGGGACTCGCTTGACTGGGTCGGTTAGCTTGGTTGAGTTGGCAGCCTATGCAGAGGGATTGTAGAAAAGTCCTCAGCGGGAGATTAAGCAGCAGCTCGGTAGTTTAAGACCCCCTCCACAGTTCTCCACAACGAGGCCCCAAAGACAGGAGAAAGTCCATGGTTTTAAAAGGTTTATTGTCATGGCAGAAAGTGAATCTGGTTGTACCCCCCACCCCACCCCCTGTCTCTCAGGGCAGACCTGAGTTAAATAAGGAGGGAGGAGGGTCTGGGAAGGAATGTATAATTGGCTACAGCCTCTGGCCTTTAGGTATCTCATTAATACGGAGATCTCTTGAGTCGGAGGCCTGTAGTCACACCCTCTACCTGTCCTGGGTGACATAAACCTCTCTTTGGGAGGGGGTGTAGGGGCATTGCCCTACATAACTGAAAGGCGCAGATCAATGGAGGTCTTGGCTACATGTCAGGAGCCTGGAGTCTGGGGGCACGGTGAAATGTATGCCATCCCTTGTAGGTATGGATACCTGTTGTGTCTCTGGCCATTTCTAGCCAGTGCTCTACCAGAAACCAAGCTATCCTTTCATGGTCCCATATGCATGCATATGTCAAGAGCATGTGTGTATGCATCTGTGCACATGCATGCAAGTGTGTGTGTGTGTGTGTGTGTGTGTGTGTGTAAGAAAAGACAGCAGACAGCTTTGAAAAACTCTGTCATGTTTCTCCATATCACTAACCCAGATGATGTACTGTTTATTTCCTACACTCGATTCTGAAACTATAATCCTGGTAGGAGTCCACTGCAATGACAGAACTATTGGAGACCACATAGAATGGAGCACTATAAGATCTGCTTCGTAGGAGGCTGCGGGTCCATTCAGCTACCACATAATGAGACTCAGTATTCTTCAAATTTCTGGCATTAACACTATAGCAGTGATTTCTGTCCCACTTTGTATGTCATTCAACAAAAGTCTGAGTAAACTAGATGTTTAAAATGCCCAGGGCTTATAGGATCTACAAAAAATCCAGTGTTAGAGCCATGCCTAGTAGTTCATGCTTGCTATTCCAGCATTTGAGAGGTTTTGTCAGAGAATTACTCAACAATGAGACTAGCCTTTTGGAAACAGAGTCTGTGTCAAAAGACATGGGGGAGAAAAAAGAATCAGGAAGCCTGATCACTGGAACTAAAAGGTGTTTGACAGCATGATAGGTACTTTCTTTCAAAAAAAAATTTATAAATAGAAGATGTTTCAGCCACAGTTTTACCACCCAGCCCAGCAAGTAGTGACTGATTGTGAAAGCAGGCAAGACATTTAGTGTTGAATTGAACATTACAGTAGGTATTAAGTAAGTTTGCATAAACACCAAATGTTTCATTCTTACTTCATGGGTTCTCAAAAGTCCAACATGTGTGGACATCGGAAGGATTGAATTTACAGACCAAAATCAGCAGTGAGAAAGCATTCTGTAACTTATGCCCTGTCATGGTGCCAGACCCAAAGACACTGCATTTTAAGTCCAGGTTTAATCTTCTTCTTTTTTTTAACCTACATCCCCAAAATTGTGTATCTTCAACAACATGTTTCAACAACAAAATGTCTTCCAGTCAGAGACCGTGTCTTGTTAGGGAAAAAAGAAGTTAATCCTTCCTAGCTAATGACTATTAATGTGTGCATGTCCCTGCATCAGCCATCTGCCTGCATGCCCACAGCAGCAAGTGTCTGGCCTCTAAGTTCTTCCTGCATTTTCAGAAGCAGATTCACTTTCTGCTGCTCTGGATTTGGGGACTTTCTCTGTCAGCTGTCTGAGGTTCAAGCTTCTGGGCCTCTTCCCTTGGGCTCTTCAGTTAGAGGCAGTGGTCCTGCTGGGCACAGGCTTCCCCAGATGCTACACAGACCTAACTGCAGGCTACAGTACTCTGAGCCCATGTTGGAAAGGTACAAGCCTGGTGGCAGGTGAAGCTTACAACATTGTTTTAAGCATTTTATTTTGATGACTCCAGCTTCTTGTCTTGATGCAGACTTAAGGAACCCTTGCATCGTACATATATGAGCCTTTATAACTGGCAGTTCTGACCCACGACAGTTTTTTACAACCACCAAACCAATTCCTGTAGGGAAAAATTTCATAATTTTCTATTTGGGTAACATGTTATTGTCAGGCTTTATGAATTATACAAAATATAGGAATGATTGATCTTAATAAGATTAAAGAATAGTTTTTAAACAGTATTTTAGGGACATAGAAACAGATTAACAATTTTATGTTGTTAGTTTTAATTCAAAAGTTTTTTTAAAAACCTGTATTAATCAAATATGTACTAATATTTCTGTAATACACTTTTATTCTTCTTTACTTTAGTACCTACCTCAAAATTTGACGTAAAATTTTGAAGTAATGTTTTTTAATATAATAAAACTTTAGAAATCCTAAGGTTAAGTACTGCTTAAATAATTGTCATAGTTAGTTTCAGGTGCCAATGACATGCAAACCTAGAGTCAACTGAAAAAAGAAACCTCAACTGAAGAATTGCCATCATATCTGCCTTGATCTGAGGTCTCTAAGACCTCAGATATAAATATTTAGGTATTTTCTTTTTCATTTAAATTTTCATTCAATAGATTTTGAACATTTTCTTTCCCCTTCAAGGCTCTTCCCACCTTCCTACCCATATAATTTCATGTTTTCTATTTCTCTCTCTCAAAAACAGCAAAAAAAAAAAAAAAAGACAAAAAGTGAAACAAAGAAACAAAACACACACACACACAAACACAAACACACAAGAAATATAAGAGTTTTGTATTGACCAACTGCTCCTGACTGCATGAGGTCTGACCTGGAGCATAGTTGACATTCTTAGGATCACACTACTGAAGGAAATGACTTCTTACCTCTCACAGCAAGTATCAGTAGCAAATGGCTTCTTAGTTAGATGAGGGCATTTGTTTCCACTCTCCCTTCTCCTGCCACAATTTTGTCTAACTGGAACATGTAAATGGGGTCATAGTCTCTGAGTTAAGATATGGGAGAGCAACCAAGTGTGGGAGGTACTATTCCTAGGAAGGAGGGCCTGGTCTATATATGACAGGCTACTGAGTGAGTCAACAGGAGCAAGTCAGTAGGCAGCATTCCTTCATAGTCTCTGCTTCATTTCCTGCCTTCAGGTCTGTGCCTTGAACTCCTGTCATGGCTTCTGTGGATGATATTATATCCTGTAAGCCGGAGAAATCCTTTCCTCCCCAAAGTTGTTTTTGGTCAATGATTTATTACTGTAACAGAGAAGAAAAATAATGAATAAATTGATACCAGAAACATGGAATGTTGCTGCAATCATTGAGTATAATACTACGTGGAAGGGACTGTGGCAGGAGTTTTTGAACTTTTGACAGGAAAAGTTATTGAGTGCTCAGTTTAATGGGATGTTTTATAGAACAGCTTGAAGATAAAAATGCTAAGAGAAATACAGACACCAAAGACATGCCTGTTTTGTGGAGTTTCAGGGGGAAGTGAACACTGAATCAAGGCTGTTTATGTTTTATTTTAAATTAATAATCTGTGCAAGTAAAAAATTCTGTGATTTGCTGTAACAATGTACACTAATTAGCTGGATCTGAATAATTAGTTATTATTAATAAGATACTATCATTATAAGATAAAATCTTCCAAGATGTATTTTCCCCATTCAATACATAGAAGTTGTTGTTTAGTAAAACAGATTGGGGCAAGGCTGCTTCTGAGAGAGATAGTCAAACTTTGTTAATATTTAAGAGTCTCTCATACAGTAATAGTTTTGAAGACATGAAGGGATCATAGAGAGTAGTTGGGCTTAACATTGTGTAGCAGGGTCTAAATATCCCTAAAGGGAGGCTAAGAGAGTCCACTTATAAAGATACTGGCTCAGCTCCAATAGAAACCGAAAGATTGAAAGGAACAGGGAACGAAGCTGAGGCTTAGCACCACATGGTAGGACTGGAATGTCTGATGACTGACCAAGTGTCCATTGATACAGATTCAGCTCAGTTGAATTGGAGACCCAGCATATTGAAGATTCCAGGACCATGGGATAACCACTAAAGATAGTAGCAGCATGGCAGTGAGCAACTGACCTGAGCTTACCAGAAAAGCTGTGTATGTTGCACAGAATAGAGCTGGCAGAGTGAAATTATCCAAGCCTATTGCTGCCCAGGAAATTATGAAGGGGTGGCAGATATTGGTCACAGGAATTTTTACACTGCCAGAGTTTGGTTTAGCTTTGATCTGATTGTAACTGTGATGTTAACATGAGATTGTGGGGACAAATAGGAAAGGAAAATTTATGGTTTCAAATGATACTTTTGTTTATATGTTTTATATGGAGAAGAATGTCAGAAGTATCAGAGTTTGTTAACTTGCTTCAAACTTGCATTAACCTGGGAAGAGGGAACTGAAGAATTTTCTTGATCAGATTTACTTGTATGTGTGTTTATAGGATAGTTGCTTGTAGGCTTGGATTTTTCAAAAGCTACTTTAATAAGAGCTCTCAAAAGTTCAACACACTTTCTAGCTCATTATGCAAAAGTGGGGAAGAAAAGATTATAAATAGAGTAATGGAAATATAGACCTGTTTAGCAGTAGTTCTTTGAGACAATTCCAGTCTCCATTGTCAGGATACCAGTAGTCTAGTTCAGTAGTGTCAGGAGACCAACAATCAGTTCAAAAAGTGTCACCAAATATGAATCAACAGTGGCGACACAATCCAGCAGAAAACTCCAGGGTCCAGCAGATTGTCTTGAGTCAGAAGGAGCAACCAGAACCAGCTAGAATGCCAGGAGAAGTTCTCTGCCATGCCTCTCTCAAAGAAGTGAAGCTCTCCAAAGATGCGAGACCAAGGGCGAGCTACAAGTCTAGCAATGCAGGCCTGCCATCACTGTCTGTTGGTCACTACATATACTCTCTCCAAACATCATATGTCCTCTCACAGGTCTGCTTTAGTAAAATATCACATGAATCTGCTTTAGCAAAATGTCATGTGAGTCTGCTTCAGGGGAGCATCACATGACACAACCAGAAATTTCTACTTCACTTTCTTAATGCTAAATATTGTAAGAGGACCTATCCCACTCTGGGTAGTGCCACACCTAGGCAAGTAGATCTGGGCTATATAAGAAAAGCAACTTACAAGAGATGAGATCTAGACTTATCTGTGAGTATAAGAACACATTTTTAGAATGCAGTTAGAATTATACTTTTCTATGAAAGTGGCAGTGTAGCTTCTCCTCTGGAGTTCATTATATCACCAAATGTGGATAGTTAGGTTTATAGTACCTGTGTCAGGTTTATAAATTCTCTCCTATTGATTGGGCCTTAAGTCAAATTAGACAGCTGCTGTTACTTCATGTTATAGGTGTCATTATTGAACTCCTATAGATATCTTTATCAGGTAATCATTGATGCAGTTTATAGGCCTTTCGGGTGGCTAGTGCTTTAGATTGCTTTTCTTCCTAGGAAGCTTGAATAGAAACTTTGGACTTGTTGAGAGCTAATATTCAGAAAGGATCAAATAAGTTTATTTTTGAAACAGATGGAGATTATTTAAGAAATACATAACTGGTCAAAATGCAGTAAATGATAGAAGGTGGGATGTTTTACCTCAGCTGATACTTATAACAGAATTCAGGCACTTAATGATTAGGGAAATCTCAGAGGAGGTAATAAGATTAGTAAGAGCCAAAGAACCAGGAAATAGCTGTAATAGCATCTTCTAGAAATGTAAATAGCATTTTCTTGATATGATGGGATAGCAGCACTTATAAAGTCTTAGCAATATGACTGTTTAAACAAGACGAGTAGACATTTGTAAGTAAACCAGATAGACTGCCTGCAGATTCTCCCTCCTTCCTCTGTTACCCCAGATCCAGTCCTTCAGTCTCATCCCCAGCTATGCAGCAGAATGCCCCAGTGGCAGTTTTCCTTTTCCCACTGCATCTCCCATAGATTCCACAGATCTTCCCCTTTTACACTTCCTTACCCCATTCATTGCTTGGCCTTAGGGCCCAGCAGGTACTCCCTGCTAACTCAAGGTCTGCTACTCCCAGGGTAACAACTAGGCTGAAGACAGATCTGTACCTCTCCTACTGCTCCTGAGACCCCAGTCTCATCCTCAGTTTTGTATCAGGAAACCTGTTGTGGTCTCTCTTTTCTCTCTGACCCCATCCCAAACTCTCACTAAGATCTTCTCTCCTAATTTTCCTTTCCCTAACTAATCACATTATTGTCACAGCCTCCAACACAGCAGGCATTCACTGGGAACACACCCACAAAGTGAAACAGCAACACATATAACCTAGCTGAGGATCCTCACCATGCCTTCTTCCATTCTAAATTCAATCCCTCACTCTCACCGTTAGAACTGCAACAAAACACCAGCTGTAAGAATTAGAGGAGATGGCAGACATGAAGAGAACAAAGCCCTCTGAATCAACTAAAAAAGCACCTAGGAGCTCACAGACACTGAATCAGCAAGTATGGGGCCTGCATGGTTCTATACTAGCTCCTCTGCGCAAATATTATAGTTTTTAGCTTAGTATTTTTATGGAAATTCTGACTGTGAGAACAAGTGGATCTCTGGCACTTGTACATGTTCTTGGGACTGTTTTTCTCCCATTGTGTTTCTGTGTTTAGCGTCAGTATGATAGCTTTTCCTTCATCTTATGATATTTTAGTTTGTCATGTTTGATTATTCTCTATTTGAAGCCTATTCGTTTCTAATGAGAGACAGAAAGGGAGCAGGGCCAGATATGGAGGAGAAGTATAGAGGAACTGAGAGGGAAAACTATAATTAGGATATATTATATGAGAAAAAAGGCTACTTTCAATAAAAGGAAAAATTAAAGATAGAAAATTGAAAGAAAAAAATAAAAAAAACAAGACCAGTACCATATCAGATGAGATGTCAAATTGGATAGGGAAAATCTTATAAATTCTACCCTAGATGAAGAGTTATAGTGAATTAATGAATTGAAGGATAACCATCTTCTCCAGGAATGAAGTCCCTGATTGGCCATATCTAAACATACATAAAAGAAACACTTAATAGATGCAGCAGTAATATATATATATATATATATATATATATATATATATATATGATGATATATGTGTACATATGTAGGTAAACATTTTAAAAGGAGGTCATGAATTTAAGAGGAACTAGTTGAACAAGAGAGGAGTTGGAGAGGGCTAGGGAAAGGCAGAAATGATGTAAATACAGTAATACAGTATGCACATAGGAAATTCTCAAAGGAATAAAAAATAAACTAATCAGAGTGAAAACTTAAAGCAATGTTAGCCAACTGAACAAACCAGTAAGCAGTGTTCCTCCATGGTCTGATTTATCTTCTGCCTCCAGATTCCTACCTTGAGCTTTTGTCTTAGCTGTAACCTGATTCTGTAACCTGTAAGCCAAATAAACAATGCTTTCTTCCTGGAAGTAAGTTTAGATTGGATGTGGAGGTAGACTTTAAGAGAACTTCCTCCTAGCTGCCTGAAAGCCAGTCGTTTCCTGTTTGCCTTTGGAACAAGATGTAGAACTCTCAGCTCCTCCAGTGCCATGCTTGCCTGAATGCTGCCATGCTTCCTGCCTTGATGATAATGGACAGAATCTTTTGTCATTTATAAGAGTTGCTTCAGTCATGGTGTGTCTTCACAGCAATGGAAACCCTCACTAAGAAAGAGACATAGAAGCTTATTTTGTTATTGTTACCCAGAAAACTAACACTCATATCTGCTAGCATAGCAAATGCAGCAGGCAAAGATACTCTGGCATAAATCATCTTTTTTTTTATCATAAATCTGATGTCTTCTGACAGTATGTAAAAGAAAAAACACAATATGCAAATATTTTGAATCTATCCCCTCTTGAAAGAAAATAGATGTTTTCTCATTACCCTGTCTTAGTGTTCCATTGCTGTAAAGAGACACTATAACCAAAGCAACTCTTACAAAGGAAAGCATTTAATTGGGGGCTTGCTTACAGTTTCACAGACTTTGTCCATTATCAGCATAGTTTAGAGCATAGCTTAATGCAGACATGGTGCTGGAAAAATAGCTGAGAGCTCTCTGACTTGATGCTCAGACAGCAGGAAAAAAGGAGACAATGAGCTTAGAATTCATGGGCTTTTGAAACCTCAGAGCCTACTCCCAGTGACAGAACTCCTACAACAAGGCTGCAACTCCTAATCTTTCCAAAAAGCTCATCAACTGGGAGCTAAGCATGCAAACAAAAATTTATGGGGTCAATTTCTTTCAAACAAACACTCCTTGCTTCCTATAGTATTTAAGTCCCTTAGTTTATATGTTTGAGGGTATGGATTTTCTCCATTCTACATGAAACATAGGGAGACTGAGTCCTTAGAAATCTTAAGGTATAAGTTCAAGACTCCATTCTACATGAAACTTAGGGAGACTGAGTCCTTAGAAATCTTAAGGTATAAGTTCAAGACTTGAGCAAGGATCTTCTGCCTCCAACTCTTATACTTTTCCACTAACACATGCTTAGCCTAGTTTGTGTTCAGTGTAATTATGTCAAAGAATAAATCATTCTGTTGTTGCCAAGGTGACTTCTCAGTCAGAAGGAACTGTGAGAAAACACTCTGATTGATCATTCCTATCTATGCAATGTTCATTTCCCATCTTCCTCCTTCACTTTCTCTTTCTGCTCTGCCATCTCTCCCTGTCTCTTCTTTCATTCATTACCAAAATGTTTAAAACTCATAGAAAGTTTTAGAATTTCTTTAATGTAATGCATTTATTTTAAAATTCATATTGTATACACCATTTATTTATTCTATAGATCCATGTATCTATATAGATGTATGTACTTATGATCAATTCGTTTATCAATAAAAATTCATAGCAACAATTGTAGTTTACATGGCCTATATTAGCTCCTTAATGGCCAATCTCACACTAACCTCACATAATTTCATTGGCATATAATATAACATTAATTTAATGAAGACTATCAATTAGGGCCCCATTTGAATCTCAACAAACATTTTATTTAGTATCAATTATTGAGAAATGCTTTATGTCATATTCTTTTCAGAATGTTGTAAAATTTCTTTGTATGTTTCTTTAATCTTGTTTAGGAGCAATGATTTATCTCACATTCGTTTCAGAATGTTGCAAAATGATTATGCTGTTTTAAACTTGTTTTAGTAATTTAATAGCAGCTTTTGCTTTGTCACACATTGTGTGCTATTGTTCCTCTTGCTTAGAATAACAAATTATTATGTCTGGCCAGATGGCCCAGGGAGTTAAGGTGTTTGCCACCAACCCTGATGACCTGAGTTCATTCCCAGAGACTTTTAAATAGAAGATGACAAACAACTGCTCACAAACATGCATGTATATATACACACACACCAAGTAAATAAAATGTAAAAAAGCATAATGGAAAGCTTTTTCAGGTGTGCACGTGTGTAGTGCAGGTGGATCTTTGTGTGTGTGCACATGTGTATGTATAAGTACATGCTAACACATGTGGACATACAGTGTATGCAAGTAGATAGCACATGTGGAGATGGGTGTTGAATGTCTTCCACTTTAGTTCTTAGATGGGCTCCCTCACTGAATCTGAATTCATTGGTTCAACTGGACTGGTAGGCTAATGAGCTGCAGAAATATTTCGTCTGCACTGCTAACTCCTATACTGGAGTTACAGATACCCAGAGTTGTGTACAGAGGTTTTACATGGATAACAGGGAGCAGACTGAAGTCCTCACTCTGGTGGAGCAGGCATCTTACCAAGTGAGTCAGCTTCGCCGACCTGAAATAACAGTTCTTTTTGTTTGTTGACCATGCTTCAACTTTTACAATCTTGAACAGATGAAAACATAAAATCTTTATAATTTGAACTGAAATATTGCAGTGATTTCTACCTAATTTAGCTCTCAGTGTCTGAGAGGAGCTTAAAAATCTAGAATGGCAAAAAGGGGAGTTGACATGTGTTAACATCCGGTGTTTTCTTGAAATGTAAAAAATCCCCACAAAAGAGTGTCAGGTATTTTCTAGGAAAAGAATATACTTAGAGGCTTTAAGTTACGAGATTTATAATCTAGATTGAAAGGTAGATTCTGAGTAACCATTAGGCAATTTTAGTACCTTTCTTAGTAAATATAGAATGTATACAAGCATAAGAAAGAACATTTTAAGTAGCTAAACCGGGTTTTTCTCTGCACAAGCAATCTATATTCTACCTATGACCTTCTATCTCCCTCTCTCCAGCCTGGTCATCACACAGGGCCAGCATGCATGTTTTGTTCCTGCTATCACATTCCTCCCCAAAGTCATATCCATTTGATATTTCACCTCCAAATTATTGTCCCTTTGAGCCTTGGACCAATCTAAACTAGTTTATAAACTAACCTAAAATAAAAACGCCATACTTTTCTTAAGCTATAAATATATTTACACTACTAACTTTCCAATATAAAGTTTCTGAAGATGTGATTGGTAATGTGAAACTGTGTGTCAAGGGACATCTGTCACAAATTAAATCTTATAATTACATTTAAAAACCCCTATTCCAGGAACAGCTGGTGCCAGTTTCCAAAACAACTTAGATTAATTCTAGAGCAACTGGAATTAGTCATTTATGTTGAGGGTCTATAAAAAGTTTTACTGAGCATAGTAGTTATAATTATTTAACAGGCTATTGAGTGAAAGGAACTCTAATTCCTAGAATTTTTTCAAAGATTCTAAACTGAAGGACAAAAGATGAAATCATTCACTGTAAAGAGATTCACCAATAATTGGTACTGTGGAACTTGCCCCATATTTTATTTTTAACTGTGGTCATTAAATTCATTTGCATTAAGTCCTAACTACTTTCCATCAACAGAGGAACAAGCTGAAATAACTAAGCTGGGATTTGCTCCAAGAAAATCAGAAATAGGATGCAAAGAATAGGCCATGACTTGTCCTGGGCAGATGTCACTGAACCTCAAACTCTGCAGGGTGCCTAGCCTGTCATTGAAATTGAGTGAAGGAAGAGTGTTAACATAGTCATTGAGTTTTTTTCTCACCCAAAGTTAGAAGAATGTGGGCAAGGCTGTGCTGTCCTGTACTCAAAAACACCTAAGGAACATTTATCTACCGCAGTCTCCTTTGAGCACTGGACATATGGGACACATACTGAGAGCACAGGGCTTTATAAGGGAGCTGTGAGGCTACCAAAGGAGTCACTGGCATGAGAGAGGAACTATAAGCTTTGTTCACTTGTTAAACTTTTAGTTAGCACACGAAGTAATGGGTTTCATTATGCCACTTTTATACATGTATATCATACTGTGCTTTTATTCACTCTCCCCTCTTTAATACTGGCACTTATCAACTAAACTGTACACAGAGAGAAATAAGATAAAGTTTCTAGCAGCCCACAGAAGCACAAGGAAGAAATTGCTGAGAACATGGATGGTCTCACAAGTCCTGGTGATCACAGTATAAACAGAGTTCTTCTGTGACCATTGAATGACAGACTCTGTCTGCAGTGACTTTATGCATGTCTGTCCTACTGCATGGATGGGGAACATTTTCGTCAGCTTTTCCAACTGGAAATTCCTTGTACTAAACTTAACCACTAAAATTTGTTACAGAATTATAATTTCAACCCAGAGTCTATTAAAGAATATGAGAAAATGAATCTACCACAGAAAAGGTGACTGATCATATTTATATTTGTAGTCAATCCCAGTGAGGATAGTTATTCAAATGGCCACCAAGGTTCATGGCTGACTGGCTTTCTGAATTATAGGGTCTTTGAGTCAGACCCTGCCCTGCCCAAGCAGGGTTCATAAGTCCTGGTAAGGACCAAAAACTTGAAGGAAATCACTCAAAATTGTGAGGCACCACTGATTGAACATTTACACATCAGCAATGCTTCAAGATTGCTGAGTCCACATTTCTGCAGGTGTGTCTCTCACTTTTCACTCCCATCAGGACTAATCCTACAGGACTTTACCAAGGTAAACCTCTGCACCTCGGAACTCTCCAACCACACACCCCTACAATGTGGTTCCCTTCTGATTATTTTCTTACATCTCTATTACTTCATCCTCTTCTATACTGAGTTCTCCTTGTCTGTCTAGTCATTGCTCCCCTAAAACTCCCTTCTTGTCCTCATTTGGATAAATGGCCGCAACAATCCTTAACTATCCCCCAAATAAAACCTGGAATGCACAGTAAATTTTCTTTACCTTTTCTGCTTTTATAATCAGCAAGTTGCTTAACCTGGCCCCTTAATATTTATCCCGTTATTTCCATATCATTGGAGCCTGCTTCATCAAGGTTCCAGCATATACAGAGATCAGCTGAGATACACAGCCATGTGAGACTGAGAAACTACTAGATTCTAGGATGTTTTGTTCATAGATAACCATGTTGGATTAGTTTGACTGTAGCCTGTAACTCATTTCAATAAATTCCCTCCATATATCATATGTATGATATATGACATATTGAAACTCTTATATATAAATGATATATAAGTCATTTCAATACATTCCCTTCATATATATGTAATAATTTTAATATAATTATATATAAATAAATTCATTTCATAAGTTCTGTGACTCTAGAGAATTCTGATTAGTAAAGGAAGTGTAGAGAATTCCCAAAGAGCTAAAATTAATGCACTATGTGACCTGGCTAAGCCACTTCTCATCATCTGCTCATAGGACTTGATGCCTTACTCCACAGCCACTTGCTCTGCTCTGTGCATTGCTCTGCTCTCAACAGCTAGGAACTAGAAACAACATGAGTGTCTTTCAACAAATAAATGGATTATTAAAATATACAATGATATATTGTTAGCTATTAAAAAAAATAAAATCATGAAATTTGAAGGTAAATGGACATAATTAGAAAACATTATTTTGAATGGAATAATACAGAAAGATAACCACCACATGTGTCTTAGTTAGGGTTTTACAGCTCTGAACAGACACCATGATCAAGGCAAGTCTTATAAAGGACATTTAATTGAGGCTGGCTTACAGATTCAGAGTTTTGGTCCATTATCATTGAGGCAGGAACATGGCAGCATCCAGGCAGGCATGGTGCAGGAGGAGCTGAGAATTCTATATCTTCATCTGAAAGCTGCTAGCAGAATATTCACTTCCAGGCAGCTAGGATGAGGGTCTTATAGCCCACACCCACATTGACACATCTATTCCAACAGGGCCAAACTTGTAATAGTGCCACTCCCTGGACCAAGCATATACAAACCATCAAAACATGTTCTCTCTCTTTTGTAGATCCATGCATCAAATCTTCAGATAGGACAGTATAACCTGGAGTAATAGCAGAAACTAGGAATGTATAATAAGGGTTAGGCAATGGGAAAGGAGTGCTAGAGAGGGAAGAGCAGGATGCAAGAAATGTGGAGTAATTGTAAAGACACTGTTGGGGAATGCTTTCTTTAACTATGGAGACGAAAGGAAAATCGATACAGTTGGTGAGGGAGTAGAGAAAAATAACACTAAAGAAATATCTGGACAAGACATAACAAATTATATTATTTTCTATTTATCTAAAATTATATTCATATATGATATTATATATGATATACATACATATATATGAGTTGACAGTCAACATTGTTGACTAATAATCCTTTCTGAATTTTGACCTCTATATACCTGATGAGCTATAAAGCTCATCCATGGCACCTTAGTTACATTGTATATGTGAGATACAGATCATCTGTGGATACTAGATTTAAATCTTCAAATGTGAACATGTAACCTGAAATAACAGCAGATGTGTGTGTGTGTGTGTGTGTGTGTGTGTGTGTGTATGTGTGCCAATTGGGTGATAATTCTCCCAGCAAGAATTATACACTAAAACAAAAATATATTTTTGAGTTTTTGAGCTGTTGGTAAAGGAAGCCAAAAAAAATTCCACAAATATTATTGCATATTCTTGTTGCCCTTGGTGCCTTTCAGAAGTTAACTTTTTCACCACAGTGAGGGAAAACTTACTGCCTCCCAAACCACTTTTTATTTGTAACTTCTTAAAATTAAAAGAATTTAGAGGCTTCAGCCTGTGGATGCTTGTCTACATTTGTGTTTGGGTCTGTGGTGAGACACCACAACCTGGCCAAGAGCTCATGGTACTGTCAGTGTTCACCTTACTACAGCCAAGAAACAAAAAACAATAGGGGCTGATGTCCCAGCACTCTGTTTGATGTTAGATACACAACTACCTAACTTCCTTCCATATGTAAAATGTTCTATCATTTCCCAATAACATCACCCCAGAGACCAAGCCTTAACCTATGGGCCCCTAAGGAGATTCCCTATCTCCAGAATTCCACCTGATTAGCAGGCTGATTTTTTGTATTTCATCTGGTACCTGGCAGAATTTCATCATGGTTGACTAATAATCCTTTCTGAACTCTGGCCTCTAAAGAACCAATGGGTTCATCTATGGTACCTCAGCTACACTGATTTTTTAAATATACCAGAACATACCTAGAGATCTTTTTATCACCATTGTCATATCTAAAATAATAGAATTCTCTCTCATGAAACAAGTTCTCAACTTCCAGACCCAGCCAAGTCATTTCTTTGTTGAAGTTTATTTCTCCTTCATACTGATTTTTCCACTTCCTCTTTGCACCTTCATAAGATCTTAAATCTAGTTCCAGCATCTTCTCTTGAGACTGTTGAACTTACTTATTTGTATCTTTCTTTTTTTAATTTTTCTACCTCTGTGCATCTTTATGACATTTCTTAAATTAGCACATTGTAGAGATTAGTGGTAGTTTTATGAATGAGTAAGTGATAGTGTTAAAAAAAAAAGAAAGTTGGAATAATTTGGCTATGCTTGATAATCTAAGGTTGATTCACATAGAAAATTACTAACAACAAAAACTTTCATTGTGAATAAAACTATTCAAACTATAGTACTCATTGATTGACTCCATAGCCAATCATTGTGATTAACATTGATTATGCTAATCCATAATCTATCATTTTGATGCATTTAGTTGTAAAAAAAATAAATCATGTATGATATCAACCTTACCTCTTCTAAGGTCAAGATTGAAGACTTTTGTGGACAAGAATATTTGATTCAAACCAAATAATGATGAAAACAATACTGTAGGCATAATCACTGTTTATTCAGTGAGAATTTTGTGAGAATGGAAGGGTACACTGCTAATCATCAAACAAATAAAAAAGGAAACACCCAGAGTGTATATTTGAAAGTTAGAATGTGTGTCTGTTCTAGGACTGTGAATATGAATTAAAGAAAAACATTTACCCTATTTTTTGATACAATCTAATTTGTCTTGTAAGTATTTAGAGGTATTAAAATTAGAAAAAGTAACTGGGATATTTATGCATTTAGAACAAAATAATGAGAGCTAAGGAGAACAGAGGAATAAGGAAAAATCAAAGGGAAAATATGGGATTGAGAACTGTGATTAATACCCAGGGTTTGATTTGAAAACATACTGCACATAAGAATAAGGAAATAAAGTATAAATGGCTCCTCATTCTCTCTTGAATGTATGTGAGGGTTCAAAGATAAGGTCAAATGTGCCCTAAGGTTAGTAAAATGCTAACTTGTACCCACTAATCTATACTTGTTAAAGGGAAAGCAAAGACAGATATTAATGGACTGCCATTAGTATACTAAGGCCTGAATTTCATCCTATGCATAAATGCTGTAAAACCTTGGGTGTTTGTCATCTATGAAAAAATAAACCACGTGGAAACTATTTGTATGTGTGTGGTCTGTGTGGTGTGTGTGTGTGCGTGCGTGCGTGCGTGCATGTGTGTGTGTGTGTAAACTTTCTCCAAGAAAGTGACCCTAAAATGTGGTTAGTAATACTTGCGAACATTTATTAAAAATCAAGAATAAATTCATCACATCTATTCTACTATTACAAATGAGATAAGAGCTGGTGTAAATTAAGCATGCTACTTATGATATGTGTAAAAATATAACAGTTTCCTGTTTGAAAATCTGGTAGTAATCTTAAAATAACTTACCTTTTATTATGCTGTTTTAAGCATTTTTTCTGGTTTCTCAGGTTAGTCTTAATATAATATTTATAGATGCCATGATATTTTGCAAAGATCATATTTTTGTAATATAGTGGTGCATAGTTTATACATTTGGGTAGTAATAAGCCTTTCTTATTCTAAAAGAAAAGCTAACCGTGTGTGTGTGTGTGTGTGTGTATGTGTAAATCTTTCACCTATATATTTAGCATCTATTTATCTACTCCCCTTCATCTATCTATCCATCTATCTATCTATCTATCTATCTATCTATCAATTACAAGTATAGCCATGTGTTTATCTATCATCTGTATAACTATCATTTGTCCACACTCTACCAATGTGGTTATTTATCTATACAAAGTAAAAAGCATAGCAGAAGAGTATATATATATATGGAAGAGTACCTATAGGAAAGAGAATGGCTATTTCCCATGATCATGTTGAAGAAGAACTTCTGAAGTGATACTTAGAAATTGTATTGATGAAACTGAGTGAAAGTGTGGAAATAAGGAGAAATTATTTTCTACATAGAAGGACAACATAGACATTTCCAATTGCTGTAGTATTATCAGTATTATCCATGGATGTTATGAAATACATGGAGTCAGGTATTTTATAACTGAAAGAAGTCTATGCTCACTTCTCAAGAGTCAAGAACATACAAGGACCTGTGTAGCTTTGATAAGAACTGCCTTACCTAAGTCACAGCATAGCTAGTGCTATGTACTGGAGAACTAGAGCATGAGAAGGCATAGGGAGGCAGGAGGCCAGATATAAGGAGTAATCTCATTTGAGGAGACCTCAAATAGCAGACCCACCGTATTATCATTTCCTCCCCTCTCTCACTGGGATGTAATAGAACATGCACCTTTGGGAGCCAAAGTGCATCTAAACATGTGTAGGAAGCCGAGTTTGCGCTGGCAGAATCCGCCATTGCAAGATGGCGATGGCGACCGGGATTCTTCCTAGTAAACAAGTAAATTGCGCATGTGCCATGGTAAAAGCCTGCCAAAGTTAAAGCCCATCCCACGGCGTTTTGGCGCACAACGAGTAAGCAGCCAATCAGAGGTGAATACACTGCTCTAAGGGTATATAAGCAGTGCTTTTCCCAGGCCTGGCGTGGTCTTCCACCATTTTGTTTTTGGGAATAAACGTGTTCCTACAGAAGGATCCAGATGTGTGCGCGTGTGCGTTCTTGCTGGCAAGACGATCACGCGCGTCCCACAGTTGGTGCTGAGAACCCGGGAGAATCCACCATCGCCGGCGCTGTTCGAGAAGACCCTCCACGCGTGGAGCAGATCCAGAACCGTAGAACAAGGTAAATCTCTGAGAGACATGTTTGGACTTGAATTATTTTGTCTCCCTCCCCAGGCAGTGCTGGTACTCTTCCTTCTGGTTTTGCAGGATGAGAAAAGCCGCTCAACAGTAGCAGCGGGCTGGGCAGTGCTAGACGGATTACAGGCCAACATGTCAGAAACAGAGGAAAAGAAGCGCTTAGAAACTCAGAAAGAAAAAGGGAAAAAAGACATGTCAAAGAAATTAGGCACCCCCACGGACCCTCGATCCAAGGGGGTGAAAGGTCAGGGAAAGGACGCCCTGGTTGAGACAAGTAGAAAAGTAGAAAAAGCCCTGAAAAAGAAACCTCTTTATCTGGTAAAGGAGCCGGGGTTTTTACTGTTTGGTAGCTCTGAGTCGGAGGGGCTAACTTCCTCCAAGGCAGAAGATTCAGATGAAGAGATAGATGAGGAGGAAAGATACCATCCAGATAAACGGCCGCCGCCGCGAGATCGAGTGCTGGCGCTAGTGATGGTTATTTGGAGGCTGTGTTTGCAAGAAGAGTGTTTCGGGGGAGGCAGTCTAGGTAAATGAGATATTGACCCAGTGCCAATTTTGCCTAGGAGGTGACAGCGAAACATAGGTCAGGAGAATTCTAAACAGACATTGCCTGCAGTCTAAAAGCTGCTTCAGGTGGAAAGAGCAGGGTTAAAAAGAATTGGAAAACTAGAAAACAGGGTATTGAAGTGTTACAATAGCTGCCTGCTACATTTCCAATGAACGAGATGAAAAGTTACATCTTGAATATGAGAGAGAGAGAAAGGGTTTTAAAAATACAGGTGTCCTCTCTCTGAGCTGTGTCAACAAAAAAGAATTTCAGAGTTCATCTAGAAACAGAGAATTCGGGAGACGTCCTGAAATTCTCTGTAGCTCCTAGATGTTCTTTGTTGTATGTCCTTGGCGGCGCCAATGTCCACGTGTTTGTGTTTGCTTTTTGTTTCGTTGTCTAAATGTTCTGTGTTTGTTACATGTTCAAAAGGAAAGATGTTAAAACTGCTTGATCCAACCTTTGGGCTAGTTTAACTTTGTTTCAAAGACAGTCTTAATTTACACAACAGAGACTGATCAGCTACCCTATACCTGTAGCTAAGAGTTGAGCTGAGCGAAAAAAGCCTTTTCAGGAATTGAAGTTGGCATAAGCTGCTTTTAAAAGAGATCAGCAGCATTTTCGGTTTTATAAGGAAGCTAAGAGTTATTTTGTCCTAGAAAAATCTCTGTGACAAGGTGCTTTTCTCTTGAAACTACAGCTAGAAAAACCAACAAATTTTGTTTAATCTAAAAATAAGATATGTAGCCACTTCATTGTTGTTTCTAATTGGTTTTAAAAGTATAAAAATGTTCTACATGTCTTGGTTATAGACTATTGGCTTAAATTATTGGGTGTAATTAGAAATTTACAACTTTGGTAACGGAAGTTGGCATAAAACTAACTCAGGGTTAGAGTCATTCAGAAACCAGATGTATAAAAAGTAAGATTTTAAAACAGTATCTCTTCAATGAGATAATAAAAGCTGCTTCATGCATTCATATATAAGAATTGACAACAAAACTTTGTAACATAAAGGTAATCTACTTGGTGTTGATTTTAGAAGAAATAGATTGTTTACATTGCTTTTGCTTTTGGTTTTGCTTCTCAAAATTAATGGTTATACTCTAATGTTACAAAAGAAATCTAAAAAGTTAGTTAAACTGCCAGTATTCCATTGGCTACAGTTGGCAGTCCAATTGTGAGTTTGGAATTCTTTGACTCATCCATGTTTATGGTTGAGAAGAGGATAGAGCAGAGTTGGCTATTTTGTCAGGAGATTACTTGATTTAGAGCTCAGATTGGAGTGGTACTAGTAAAAATCATAGTGCCATGATGAATACTCAGGCAAGCATGCAGACTGGGATCTTAACATGCTTGTAAGACAAGGTCAGTGTGATGTTAATCAGGTTAAACTGCCTACACAGCTCTCAGACTATACAAGCAAAGACAGACTTACACAGATACATTCGTCTTTATGATGAAATTGCACCCTCATACAGTCAGGGTCTGGCCATAGTTTGCACAGAGCCATAGGGATGGGGGGTGTTTTAAATGTGAAAATTTAGATAGTTTTTAAAGTGACTGTCCCAGGAACAGAGGCTTGAACAACAGTCAGGTGACCAAGGTTACCTGACAAACCTGTCCTTGGTGCAGGAAGGATAATCCTTGGGCCAGGCCTCAAGAAATAGGCCAAGATTAAAAACATTTACATTTAAATTAAGGCTATACACAGAGTGGGCGAGGCAGAAGCTTAGATTTCAGACATTCCTTCTGTCCTTACCCGCCTCTAAAAGGGTGTTCTCTAAAATTTGTTTATTGACTTGTTTGTTCCTTAGGGAGGTGTCAGCCTCAGACTCAAAAGAAATTCAAAACAGCTTATGGGCCAGGCCAAAATTGTTGAGTGTGATAGAAGACAAAATGGCTTTGGTTCCTCTGATGTGTATTAGGTCTTATCAATAACAAGAGACCTAATCTTAAATTAATAATTGAAGGAAAAAGGGTTTTAAAAGATTGATAGATACTGGAGCTATTTAACAATTATTAGAGGACAAGATTGCTTTCAGCTTGGCTTTATCTGATACTTCACTCAGCTAAAAGGAGTTGGTTATTCAATTTATCCAAAAGCAAATTTCAAATTTAAGATTTATAAAACTAATGGGGCACTATAGCCTGACTTGCCTACTCCAGCTGCCATTCAAGAAAATACATATAAAATTATTATAGATTTAGAAGATTGTTTTATACAGTTTCTTTACCTCCTGGTAAAGGTGAGAGGTTTACATTAAGTGAAATTGCTTGTGATTTTTGAGAGCCCATGAAGCCATTCATTAAAAAAGCTTGCCCCAAAGAATGATTAATGGCCTTAAAAAATTTGTTGTTGCTGTAATACAAAAGGTTAAAGCGTTTGAATCTCTCAGTGTATATTATTCACTGTATATTTTATTGGCTAATCTCTCTAAAGGAGTTTTTCTGCAAGCCTTTGCTCTAGTACAATGAGCTTTAAGATTTTAGAGTACTTGTTACTCAAAAAAAGATTCAAAGGCAGTATCTTTTCAATATCTGGGAATTCAATTGTGACACATAAAATTTCAATAAGAATAGATAATTGGGGCTAGAGAGATGGTTCTGCCGTTAAAGGCTAGACTCACACCTAAAAATATTAAGAGTTCAATTCCCAGCAACCACATGGCGGCTCACAACCATTCGTAGTGAGATTTAGTGCCATCTTCTGGCTTACAGGTGTACATACAAAAATGGTTTACTTTTAATGATTCTCAAAAGTTGTTAACAGATATTAATTGGCTAAAACCTCATCTTCAGCTTACCATAGAAGAACGTAAACCTCTGTTAGATATTCTCAAGGGAGATACAAGTCCTAATTCCCCTTGACAATTAACTGATGAAGGAAGAACAGCTTTTAACACTTTTTACCCTCAATATTTTAAATCTGGACAGTCAGGGCCATTCGGCTGCTGACCGTCACTGTTTAGAGCCTGACAGGCCAAAAGAAATGGTCAAATGAAAAGACATCTTGACCAGACATTAAAAAGGTCCAGATTCTATTTTAATAAAAGCCAGGGGAGCGCTTTGTGTTTTTCCACAGGAAGAAGACAATCCATTTTGGCTACCAGAGCGACTGGCGTGGCGACTCGTGACATCTGAAGATGACCCCCCAAAAGACTCATATGCAGATCCTTATTTGGATCCTCCAGCTTTGGGTTCCTAGTATTTTTGTTTATTTTATCAAATTCCACCTTTAAGAGTTGTACCAATGAAACTTGCTAGATGTCCCAGTGTTAAAATTCTGAAAGATTCACTCGAGCTATGGTTGCCAGAGTCCCGCGATGGGTTCCCGTCCCCGTGGAGACTCCTTCCACTTTGTTATCATTTAGGCAAAAAAGAGATTTTGGTATAACTACAGCCATAGTGACGGCGATACCAGTGCCATTGCCGCCACTGCCGCTGGGATTGCTATGTCAACTTCTGTTCAGATGGGCACTACCCTCAACCAATTGTCAGCCATGGTGGTGGAGGCTGTTAATCTTCAAACCTCCGCCAGCGCCCAAATAAAAGGCGGGCTAATGATCCTTAATCAACGCCTTGATTTAGTGAGAGAGAGATTAGATATCCTCTTTCAATTAGCCCAATTGGAATGTGAGAGAAAACTGGGTACACTTTACATCACCAGTGTACAGCATGAAAACTTTACTTGAGTAGCTAATCTGTCCAGAAAATTGTTTCAATATCTTGCAGGAAATTGGTCTGAAAACTTCGATGAGACACTCAGAAAATTGAAAACAGCTGTGGTGAACATCAACTCGACTCTCATGGATCTGTCCCCGACTGAGGGACTGTCCCCCTTGATTTCTCCAGCTTTCTTTTTCTTTTCTTTTTTTTTTTTTAAGTGGGTGGGAGTAGGCCTGCTTGGTATGTCCTATGTTGCGGATTAGTGTTCATTTTTTGGTTGGCTTGCAAACTCAGAGCTCAACAAAATCTTGACAAGGCTATTATTGCCCAGATGCTTGTAGCCATAAAACTAGGGACTTCCCCTGCAGTGTGGTTATCACTGCTTCGAAAATAAGTAGTCTCCCCCTCACTAGTGGTGGTGCTAAATGTTGGGACATCAGCCGTTGCACCCCAAAGGATTTGCCCATTGCACTGGGTCGGTGAGGAATCTTGGCCTGGCTGGTCCTTGTCTGTGTAGCTGTGGTACCTGAATTTTGAGGCAAACAGCCCTTGCACCCCTAGGAGATGACTCCATTGCACAGGGATGGGTGTTTGCATCTCTTTCTGTTTCCCTTAGCCCTTGCACTCAGAGGACTTGCTTCCATTGCACCTGATAGGGTAAGGGAGACTGTCTTAAACTATTAGTCCTTAATCGCTTATTCCCCCAAGATGGAATTTGCTTGATCGGGCTTGAGTTTGAGTCATGACTGGTACCACGCTAGACAGGCCAAGAACAGCCAGATAGACAGCTCCATCTTTTTGTCCCCAGGCCAGCTGCCATTGGTCCCAACAACGGGAATAGGCTGATCCCATATGCCAGAGGTACACCACGAGTGGTGAGTTTACCCAGTGACAGGCATTACGAGTGGCCACAACCTGGGGCGCACATTCTGAGAATGCCAGGTGTGGGTGCGCGACCCTCGTAGCCTAGACAGAGAGCTCACCATTCTTTGGTGCTGGCTGTGGAAAAACGTCAGCTAGCCTAAGACACGGGACATTGACCAGTGCCTGTTTAACAAAACAAAAAGAAATAGCCAGTGGACAGATTCCTCAGCCGCTGTACCCAAAGGCTTCTGGTAAAGACACCCTATAAAGCCTCAAACATTTCTATACGCAGTCCCTGCCCACTAAGGTGTTCGTTCCACGGATAGAAGGTCTGGTAAGTCAATAACAGAGCGGACGGATAAGCCTCGGCCACCTAAGACAGGGCAGCCCCGGGTGGGGAGGCTGACCCAGTGACGGGTAAGAGTTTGAGCACCGCCCTCCAAAGAGACTCAGACCCGCCGTGAGACCCCCAAATATGGGAGTTACGAAACCTTCCCAGGGATCTCAACTACCACCCTCTGCAATAAACAAAAAAGGGACAGATGTAGGAAGCCGCGTTTGCGCTGGCAGAATCCGCCATTGCAAGATGGCAATGGCGACCGGGATTCTTCCTAGTAAACAAGTAAATTGCGCATGTGCCATGGTAAAAGCCCGCCAAAGTTAAAGCCCATCCCACGGCGTTTTGGCACACAACGAGTAAGCAGCCAATCAGAGGTGAATACACCGCTCTAAGGGTATATAAGCAGTGCTTTTCCCGGGCCTGGCGTGGTCTTCCACCATTTTGTTTTTGGGAATAAATGTGTTCCTACGGAAGGATCCAGATGTGTGCGCATGTGCGTTCTTGCTGGCGAGAGGATTACACGCGCCCCACAAACATGGACACTAGGCAAGAGGATGTTCGATTCCATTACTATGGAGACTTCCTCTCTAGGATAATGCATTGGAGACTTGGGGATTCCATAGTCCTGATATATGTTCCAGAGAGCAAAGACTTTCAGAAGATGATGTGGTGTAAGCGTATTTGGATGAGAAAGTGAATCAGAGCAGGCGAAGGTCTCCAAGGGGAGAATCCTGGGAGAGCAGCAAACGTGCTAGAACACCTAGGAAAGGGAGCCAGAAAGATATAGAGGAAGAAAACAGACTTGTCCTTGATGTTGTTCTAAATGTGGACTAGTTTACAAATCTATTTTTAAGTTTCTATAAGAAGAAACACTTAAAGGTGTAAAAAGTATCCATCAATATTAGATGGTTATTTTTTTTACATCTAAATAATGTCAAGTGTTTAGTTTGTACTTTTCTTGTCTTACTGAGTGAGTGGGTCCTCACAGAATGTGAAGGTGTCCTGAGAATCTTCACTTGTTGCTCATTCCCTAGGTGCTGCTGCTGTGGCTGATTTAATGACTGGACCTAGAAGCTATAGCACTGACCTCTCTGAAAGTCTCCAGTGACTGGTGCTCAATACAGATGTCTTAAGGCAGGCATGTCCCTCAACTCTGTGACAAGCAAATTACGATGTAAAAACATTGTGTGCCTGAAGAGAACTAAAGATAAACTATTCTTACTCATTGTTAATTAGAATATAATCACGTCATTTCTCCCTTCTTTCTCCTCCTTCCTACACTGCACAGGTCTGAGCCCTCATCCTAAATATCACATCCTCCTCTTCTTTAATAATTGTTGTTTCATATATAGATAAGAAAATAAATGAACATATAGTATATAAGTTACTGAGTCCAGTGAATGTTGCCTGCGTGCGTATGTTTCTAGGGCTGATCACTACATATTAGACAATCAATCAGGGTACCCATCCCTGGGGAAGGCTAATTCTCCCTCTCTACGCAGTTATTAATTGCCGGTAGTTCTTCAGGCACTGGGATCTCATGAGATCACCTCTATCTACATTGGAATGAGAACTGTTGTTGGACTTGTTTATGTGTTGTTTAGGCAGCCATGTTGTTGAGGTGTCACTGGTGAAATTCCCTGTCTTTTCTAGGCGACACAATCTCACAGCAGATTTTTGGGTCCTGTGGCTTTTATAGTGCCTGAGCTCTGTAAGAAGGCT
This sequence comes from Grammomys surdaster, assembly GCF_004785775.1. Lineage (NCBI taxonomy): Eukaryota > Metazoa > Chordata > Mammalia > Rodentia > Muridae > Grammomys > Grammomys surdaster. The sequence continues at coordinate 5,739,841 of NW_021605171.1, read as the reverse complement.
GGCTAATTATCACCCTATGTGCAAGCTATGGCTTTAATTGAGCTTTCAGCTTGCTGTGGAGTGGAATATTATCCCCAATACCTTGAAAGTGTGCTCTGGAATAACAGCAGTGTGTTCATCTGCTTGTAAAACACACAGGAAAACAACATACCTAAAAGAGAGTTGTCTCCTAACATGTTGCAGATGCTTAGTTAGGATTGCAAACAGATTATAACACATTTTAAAACAAGATCAGCCTATGGCTATACAGACCATATTGGGAAGTACTACAAATGTGCACCTATGATGCTTTTGCCTTTAATAACTTTATAAACTAGTTGAGGACGGAAAGCACATATTTTTAGAATTAACATAGTTTTAGATGGAAAGGACAGTGTTTTAGAATAAAATAGAATGTGCTCACCATGTAACAGAAAGCTTCTCTTTGTAGCTGATAATTTTCAGAAATAACCGTTATTGGACATTGCATACACTGTGATTTCTACAAGTTTAATTTTTTAATAAAATTTGCATTTTAAATGTGTTTTGGCCTGGTGGTGGTGGCGCATGCCTTTAATCCCAGCACTTGGGAGGCAGAGGCAGGCAGATTTCTGAGTTTGAGGCCAGTCTGGTCTGCAGAGTGAGTTCCAGGACAGCCAAGACTATACAGAGAAACCATGTCTCAAACAACCAAAAAAAAAAAAATGTGTTTTGAACCCTCAGAATTAAATGATGTCTATTCATGGTGTGACTAAGCTATAAATAGAAAGCAGGCAGTCTTTGCTACTGTTAGACTTAAGGGAAATTGTACAGTATATATTGCTCATCTGAACCCTAAAAAATAAGTGGAATAAAAACAAGAATCCACGTTTTAGAAGCATGTAGGAGATTTTCAGGACAGATATGCAGAGTTCTAAGAGGTCTACTACTAAAATCAACTGAGTTTGAAGATTAAGAAAGAATACACTCTTTATCACCTTTCTCCACTACTTTGCTCAAGTTCAGGAAAACAGTTCCTTTTACATTTTTAATTTTTGTTTTAAATCTTTGTGAATAAAAGTATTTAACTCCTAACATAGATTTTTTTAACATGTTGAACTAAGTAGAACTAGAGAGTGGGGTTCAGAGTTAAGTATTGAAAGGTTGGTGTTTCTGGGAATGCATATGTGTGTTGGGAGCTGAGAGAATCAGGAAGCTCCTCTGTAAGGATGCTGAGCCACTGTTGTGTTTGCTGCTAAGGGAAAAAGGCAGCAGATGCCCTACAGCACAGGAGGCCTGATGGGTGCCTTAGACAGAAGGGAGCCTGGAGACAACCAATCTGTGTCTTAGCAACAAAACACTTTTCTCAGCCAAGCTTTCCTCTTAGGCCTTTGAAAAACAGCGGCAGCTTTAATTGTGGTGAAGAAGGTAGAAAGAACAAGGGTTTTTTAGAAGAGCTGCTTTTTCCTGTGGAGACTGAATAAAGTTCTGAGAACTTCTTTCTGCTTTCTTGTCTTTCAAATTTGCACTGTTTAGGAAAGCACCTGAGCTTTCACAACTGGGGATGCTAAGGTGCTAAGCGGACTGACAGGGTTTCCTCCAAGGCTTACTCAAGCTTCGGCATCGCTGCTCCTGCTCACATTTCCAGTGAACAGAGCCACATTTCCTTTGTGATGTGGGAACAGATGCGGGGGAACATCTGACAGAGTAAGTGGGTGACTCGAAAATCATGTTCACTTTACCTTCAACCTCTGTCTCCCTCTGTGTGGTGTTACTAATATATTCACCATAACATCATCAAAACTGCATAAACAGCTCTAATCTACATCAAAATTGAATATATTAAAATTTAACTCATTTTCATTTAAGATTTACCCAACAAATCTAAAGCATAGACAGTTCTTTATAACCATCAACCACTTTTCCCTGATCTTTGTATCTCATTTAACCACCACAAATTAAAAACTCTGCATTTAAAAATTTGCTTTTAAAAAGTGATAGTTTCAGTTGTGAGCAAAATTTTGAAACTTGTTTGGTTCTCAGAGCTGTATCTAGATGAATGTTTTCCAAACACACACATTCTGGCATTGTGTAGACCATGAAACAGAATATAATCTTAACCTATAGTTCACTTTAAAACCCAGTGACACTGTACTTTGTCATGTTCTCCTTGAGACGGTTTGTATCTGGTGGGAATGATGGACTTATTCTGTTAGTAAATTATAAACAAAAATTGTAAGTAGTTTCCTCCATAAAACTTAAATGTCGACTGTTAGGGCTTGGGTTTTAACTGTTCCTGATCATTGTGAAACAAAATGAAATTGTAATTAAGTCAAATTACAGATCTACTAAAAAAAAAATCTGTCACATTAATCAACACTCTGATTGTGCCAACTGGGAAGCAAATAGCTTTTGACTCCAGCTGCTATGCAAATCCTGCAGCAAGTTTTAAAATAAATAATTTGAAATGTATGATTTATGTTGTGAAAATAATGTATACCTTTCAAGTACTCCAGTTACCATAACAACAGAACAGAATGCATTTTATTTTATTTTAGTTCAATCATTCATTTTTATTTGTTTGTCACACCAAAAAATGAGAGATGAAGGAGGAAGGGTGGAGGGAGAGAAGAAAAAAATGAAAAAACAGGAGAGAGGGAGAGAGAATCACAGGAGAAGTACAAACAGCTTCCCTACTGGATGCAGGCACAGGATTCTGACCACTCTTTAGTACTTGTTGCTTAGGCTTCAAGTGATGCTCTAAGATACAGTGGCTGCACAGAGCTTAGAAAGGCACATTTGGGGGACCTTTTGTTAGTTTATGTGTTAGTTCAATGTTAGCAGCAGATTTTATAACCTGCCTGAAAAGGCTACTTTTTGCATCTTTTTTGTCTTCGTCTATTTCTCTCCTCCATTTCCTGAAACACAGATGCACTTGGGAAAATTATTACTAACATTTTGGATTTGAACAACATAGGACATCTGTTAAAGACACTAGAATAGTGTGTTAGATGTAATTTGAGCCTTGAACACTCTCTGGAATAGAATCTCCATCCAGCACTTGATTATCAGAAATTTTAGACAAGACAGATTTTTTCCATTTTATTTAAGTCATTGTTCACTAACATTTTTCCTGATGTTTGTACTTTAGATTAGTCATGATGAAAAATTGAAATGTAAAATACAGTAGAAATTGCTATGCTTTTTCCTGTCCCCTGTTAACACTAGCACTGTGTTTCATGCTAACCCTACAAGGTTTGGCTGGACTACAGAAGGCTTACAGCTACTGCATGCTTCAGGCCCAGCCTTCCTGACCCAGAGAACGCTAGTCCACCTATGCGCTTAAAAGGTTTCCAGTGAGGTATAGGATGATTATGTTGCTTTGTTTATGAGAATATTATGTCATTCCAAGATAAATCGGAAAGCACAGTCAGCAATGTGCAGTAATGACATAGAATTTTACTTTTCATTGTCAAGCAAAAAATGTAAAGATAATTAAGTCATATTCCTGATGATTCCTGTCACAGTACATTTGCCCACTGTGTGTGTAGTGTATATTCTTTATAATGTCCTCAAAATAACCACACAACTAATACATAAATTCAAAAGTAGAATAAAAAGAGGAAATTTATAAATTGAGGTAGGAAGTTTGTTTGAGTTACACCTGAAGAGAACTTATGAAATAAAAAATGTTAAATAGGACTAAAGCACTTCAACATTGAAATAAGTCCATACATCGCACAGCAAAATGAACTAGACCTAGAGTTCGTACAACTCAGTGAACTTCTGTACAATCAGAAGAAGCATTCAGACCTGAAGCCATGAAACTTCACGTTAAATTGTGTGTAGTCAGCATCAAATATATATTATATACTATCCATTGCCAAAACTAAATAAAATCTCTTACATAATAGAAAAACATCTAGCTTTATATCCTCTTTCATAACCTGACTCCATATCCTTGAATTCAGCACTTTCTTGCCCTGTATACTCATCCTTTCTTGTTCTCTTCTCTTCATAATATATTGCACCCACTCTACAATTGTTTACATATATATGTGTAAATGTAAGCACTGCATTTGTGTGTGTATGTATGTGTACATACATAGAGAGTATATACACACAAACTATATATATATATTTGGCTGGGCTTTGTATATGAGAGTATATTGTTTGTTTGTTTGTGAGATTATATGACCTTGCCCTAATACTATAAATTCTAAGTCTATCCATGAAAAATTTTTCCTGAAAAATTTTTAACTTCATTTTTCTTTAGAACACAATAGTATTCCATTATACATATACATAGAGAAATATGAAATTTTCATTACTCCTGTTGGTAGGCAAATAAGTTCTCTCCGTTTTCTTTCAGTAGTGAATAAAGCAAGAATAAATATTGTGGTGCAAACATCTCCGGTATCACATGGAGTTCTCTGAGCATGTGGCCAGGAATGAAATTGCTGAGTCATGTGACAGTACTCACTTTAATTCTTTGAGAAACTGACTTCCACAAGGGTCGTATTTATTCATAGGCCAGCCAAGGTGCACAAGTATTCCTTTCTCTCCACATCCTCTCCTACGGTTGCCATCAGGTTGGTTCCTGAGAGCCATTCTGACCAGGTCACATTTCCTTGATGGCTAGGGATGCTGAAGATTTCTTTGTGAATAGTTATTGTCCATTTGTGTTTCTTTTTACGTTTCTATTAAAACTGTTAGTTCGTTGCCATCCCTGAACAACTGGAATAAGAAGTCAGTCTACACAAGATAGCAACTCTATTCTTTCATGACCTTTTCTTCAGTACCTGCCTCCAAGTTCATGTTTAATGTTCTGTCCTGACTACCATTCATAATGTACTGTTAAATATAAGATGAAATATTCTTTCCTCTCCAAAATTGTTTTTGGTGAGTATATTCAGCAATAGTAGCCAAACTAAGACACAAAATTATATGGATTCCTGTAGCTATACAACCAAGAATGGGGTTTATGTACAAGACGACTATTCAAGTTTTAGTCTTGAGAAATATCTGGGTTTTGTTGTTGTTGTTGTTGTTGCTGCTGCTCCTGCTGCTGTTATTGTTGTTGTGTTGCTGTTGCTGCTGTTATTTTGTTGTTGTTCTTGCTTGGTTTTGGGTTTTTTGGGGTTTGTTTTCTTTGCTATGTTACTGGACTATTTCAGACTGCAATCCACAGAATCCAAGATTTCTTCTCCCTCAGCACCTTCTGAATACTTGTTATTCTGCATTTTCCTAATGTCGTCAGGATTAAATGCATGCTTTAATATCTCATCAGTATTTTGATTTATACTTCCTTAACAATGAAATATGTAGCATTTTTGTTAATCTACACATTACCTATTTTTGAATGATTTTCATTTAGTAAGTGTCTATCTATGACTTTGACCTAGATGTCATCACCTCTATTTTGAAAATATTTTATTTTATTTTCCAATGTATATTTTTAATTTAATTTTTCAGAAAATGTCATCCATCACTACTGTATTTACATCATTTCCATCCCACCTTCCTCCTAGAAATCCTCACATATATTATTACTTCAGCAAAAATTCATGACCTTTTTTATTTAACTGTAGTAATGAAGAAATACACGCACACACGCACACACGCACACACACACACACACACACACACACACAGCTTAACATATATAAAACTTGCTGGGTGCATTTAGTGTTCCTCATGCACAGATTTCTTTGGTGATAACCATTTGAATTTAGATAACCACTTAGAGAGATCATTCCTGGAGAAAACTAATTCTCCCTCTCTCAGGCACCATTAATTGATCTAGTGCTTTTTGGTATTATCATTTATTTAATGTATAATTTTCAAAAATACTTCCTAATATATACTGATCTCTTCATTTTTGATAGTTCCTTTTGTTGTATACCATCTTTTGTATAATTTAATTGTTTTTATTTGTTTCTAATGTCTGTACTTACCAAATACACACACACATACACACAAACACACAAACATACACACACATCACTGCCAACACAAATACCACCAACTTTTCTCATTTATTTTCTTCTAATTGTCTTGTGATTTTAGGTTTTGCAGTTTAGTATTTAATATATTTTTATTTGACTATTATGTAGAGGTTCAAACGTGGCCTGTTTTGATTAATCTGCACATGGATTTTCATTTTAAAAATACCTAGGATACTGTCATTCACCAAGTTTGGCACATTTACCAAAGTATTTTTGAACTAATGTGTTTGAATATATTTTGTGAGTGCTCTTTTATGTTTCATTGATCATCTCATTGTTTTTTTATTTCATATTTTATTTATTTACAATACAAATGTCATGTCCTTTCTCCATTTCCCCTACCTAGAAGTCCCCCTCTTCCTTTATGCTTTTATACCATTTTGATTACATGCATGGATAAAGGTCAGTTCTAGGTTGAGGGTCTAGCAATACAATAGATGCAAATAATCAAGGATCAAGCAATATAGTAAACTCAAATAGTCAAAGAAAAACCAAGGCATTTAACCCAATTACATGAACACTACCATGAGCACTGTTTCTAAAGGCTTATCAGGATAACTAAAGTATCTGAGCCTACTTCCCTGTCCTAGCTGAAGGTCATTTTCATGTCTGAAGCCTACTTCCTTGACCTTGGCCCATGTCAGATCCTTGCTAAGCAGCCCTAAAGGCTCTCTGCCTCTCCCCACTTTTTATTTCATTAACAAGACTGAGCCTGTCTTAGGTCATTCTGACAAGAATACCTTCTTTACCCATCATGGAATATGTATTATCAAAGGCAATGTACTTCTGTCTTAGATTGGTAAGGTTGTGTGCAGAATCTTACCTGTCCTTGGCTTGCCAGCCTGTTAAATTAATAACTCTGTCTAGGGGTCCATTATCAGTTTCAAATCATGTACTTTGGCTGCAAGCTTGTTGACAAGCTTTAACACAGTGGTCAGGAATGAAAGTATTCCCAGGACAAGAAGGGCTAGCCTGATCAAGCTATATATGCCACTCCTGAGGTTTGACAAAAATAGAAATACTGACCTCAATCCATGGATAATTGTATCAGCATTATCTGCAGCATCAAAGATCAACAGAGCAGCATTCTTTATATTCATAATCTCACTATGTAAAGTTAACACACCCAGAAATGTGTTAGGATTATGCCAAATGTCCTACAGGCATCTTTAAACTTTTTTCTAATTATAATGACAATCATTGTAAATCACAAAAGTATCACTACTCCAATGATATTTGACATGACACTTGGAATGGCTCCTAACTCTTGAACCCTGAACCTCCTTCAGATAATTTGAATGGGTTATAGAGCATCATCCATTGTTCCAGATACCTATATAAATCCTTTTGTATACTCAATACATTAGTAACATTTTTTTTGATAGATGGTTAACAAAAATAGTTGTCTTAACTCCTTGTGTCAATGTTACTGCAAAAGCAGTGGTGCTAGCAATTAATGAAATTTAAGCTGTTATACCAGCAATAATCAAACCTGCTACTATCTTGCTTCTGCATAAAGCCTAATTCACTTCTTCCAGGATTTTCAAGCTTTTTTCAGAGAATGAAGGTTTTCTAATACTCAGGGCAGTAAAACAAAAGCTGATTGGTAGACCCCCACATAACAGACATGCCAGGTATCAAAATACTAACACAAGTGTAAATTATACAGTCAAAGCAACTTACAATAAATACTGTAAAAGAGACAAAATCAATTTTATCTTGACAATTAAAAGAGCCTTAAAATATGCACTAACCCTTGTTTGAAATCCAGATCCTGTCCCAAACTTAGGACTGAAATCAACCAAGTTGAAACCAAAAGAACTATACAAAGAATCAATAAAACCAGGATCTGGTTCTTTGAGAAAATCAATAAGATAGATAAACCCTTAGTCGGATTAACCAGAGGGCAGAGATACAGTATCCAATTTAATAAAATCAGAACTGAAAAGGGTGACATAACAACAGAAACTGAAGAAATTAAAAAAATCATCAGATCCTACTACAAAAGCCTATACTCAACAAAATTGGAAAATCTGGATGAAATGGACAATATTCTAGACAAATAAGAGTTACCAAAGTTAAATCAGGCCCAGGTAAATGATCTAAACAGTCCCATGACCCCAAAAGAAATAGAAGCAGTCATTAAAAGTCTCCCCACCAAAAATGTCCAGGGCAAGAAGGTTTTAGTGCAGAGTTCTATCAGACGTTCAAAGAAGACTTAATACCAATTCTCTATTGTCAAATTTAAGTGGGAATAGCATTGCCATTTTGTTTCTGACTACTTTACTGTAATCCTTTGGGCTACCTGCCTGTTTTCATGCCTGTTATCAGGCTGCCTTTATGGGTCTATAGTACAATTTGACGATGGGTATGATAATACTTCCCTCTAGAATTGCTCCCACTCCTAAAGACTACTTAGGATATTTGCAGCATTTTGTGAGTCCATATGAATTCTTGTTTTTTCTACATCTATAGAATATGATATGGCAAATTTTATAGGTATTACATTAATTTGTATATTAATTTTGGTAGCAGAAATATTTTTACAATATTAATTCTGCCTATCCAGGAACACGTCGGATTTTTTTTACCAACTAGTATTTTTTCTAATTTCCTCTGTCAGTATCTTGAAATTTTCACTATAGAGACATTTTTTCATTGGATATATATACGTAAATAAATATATATGTTTCAATTTGGGTAGAGTGATTATTAAATGAAATGTTTTTCCTAATTTTTTCAGAGAGTAGACTGTTAGTGTAATTAAAGATAACAGTTTTGTTGATGATTTTCTTGTTGTTCTTGTTATCATTGTTATTATTGACTTCTTAGTACCTAGCAACTTCCTGTGTTTAGTAGGTCTAAGAGTTTTCTGGCATATTTATTTGGGTCATTTGATTAAGCAAGCATGTTATCTGCACAGGGGGATTATTTTACTTCTTCCCTTCTTATTCTATCTATTATATGACTTTCTCTTTTCTAATTGCCATAGATAAGACTTCTAGTACTATGTCAAATAAGAGGAAGAATTTGACATGTACATCATCTATTCCTAAAATCTCAAACAGAAGCTTGTTGAAGTTTGTCAAATGCCATTTCAGCATCAATTGAAATAGTTACATAGTTTTGGCCTTGATTTTGTTTATACCGCATATTGCATTTACTGTTCTGTGTGTGTTAAACCAACCTTGTCTCTCTATACTCACAGCCACAACTGCCACCAAGCCTGCTGCCAAGGACTCTCACAGTAGGACTCACAAGGGCTTCCCTCCCCAGCTCAGCCCCGGGCTAGACCCAATCCGTGGACCCCCCCCCCAACTCCGTTCTCAGCTCTTCTGTGACTCCCAGCAACGCCTGGATGTCTAAGAGCCTGAGAACTCCACAGTCCAGGGTTGTCGCAGGCCTGAGGACCTCCGAGTAGCTCCAGCTGTCCCATGTCTTAGACTGTGCTTTCTTACCCTGAAAGGGTGCCTCGATGCTTGCGTAACGTCTGGCACCCACCCAGAGGGTAAGGAGGGGTGGGGGTTGGAAAGACAAGGATTATTAAACCAATTAACCTACAGGTGATATACCTTAGAAGTCTTCTACTTCTTCCTGATTATCCAGCTTGTTATTCAAATGTTAGTTTTCATAGTAATTACTAATGATATTCTGAATTTCATTCAACTCAGTGGTGTCTTTTGGATATTTTTTATTTATCTATTTGTTTGTTTGTTTAGTGGTTTATCAGGACAGAATTTCTCTGTATAACATCCCTGACTCTTCTGGAACTGGTTTTATAGACCAGGTTGGCCTTGAACTCAGAGATTCACCTGAATCTGCCTCCAAAATTGCTGGGATTAATTTTGTGTCCACTCTGCCTGGATGATTTTTAATTTTATTAGTCTGTATCCTTTCCCTCTTTCTTTTCATCAGATTAACTAAGGGTTTATTTATGTTGGTAGCTTTAAAAAAAAACTCTTTGGCTGATTTTGAATATAAGTCTTTTAATCTCAAATTCATTAATCTCTTCGCTAATCCTAGACATATACTGTGTTTTGGTTAGCTTCTTGTTTGTGACTCTTAAGGTGCATCATCAGGTTATTTATTTCTTATCTCTCATATTTATTAATATGAACACTTATCACTATAAACCACTTTTGGGACTAAAAAGGCTGCATCACAGAAGTTTTGATAGACTGTGTTTTTATTTTCATTTGTCTCTAGGAATTTCTTCATTTCCATACACTATGAAAAAAATTAAGGATCCAGTGAATCTGAGGTATTTCCAAGTCTGAGATACATTCAAAAGTCCAAAATCTGAGAATTCATGGTATAGAAGGAGCAGAGGTAAAAATGAATGGAATATATAGAATATTTAGTGATATTATTGCAGAAAAATCACCTAAAGTACACTTAGAATAGTAGTTTTTAAATTTTCTTGGATGACCCATCGTTTACTCAAAAAATGTGTTGTTTAGCTTCCATGTATTTTTTTCTGGTTCCTGTAGTTTCTCGTCACTGATTTGTAGGTTTGTGTGTATATGTGTGTGCTTTGTTTGTTTGTTTTTTGTTTTTTGTTGTTTTTGCTGATGATTTTTACATTATGGACTGATAGGAGATAAAGGGTTACCTCAACTTTTTGTATTTTTGAGATTATACTTGTGTCTGATGATGTGGTCAATTTTGGAAAAGGTTCCATGTGCTACTGAAAAAATGTTTAGTCTGTATCAGTTGGTGGAAATATTCTATAAGTATCTGTCAAACACAGTTATAGGTTAACTGTATTTAACAGATACTTACAGACAGTATACTTTAACTCAAAATTTTCTTGCTTTTAGTTTGGAAGACTTATTTAATTTGAGAACAAAATATAGAAGTTCTTTGTTGTCACTTCCCTGTAACTATGTGATTTTTGTGGTCTTTTATGTCATTCGGTGTTTGCTTTATTAAATTAGGGGAGCCAATATTTAATTTTTTATCTCTTAAAATTGAGTTTATTTTGGTGTTTATTTTGATATAAGGATAGGATAACTATTCTAGCTTACTTACATTTTTAACCTTTGCTTTGAAGTTTATTTTTCTTTTATATTAAATTTTAGGGTATCTTTACTGCTAAAGTATGTTTCTTGGAGAAAGCATACAGTTGTTCCTTTTCCAGTCCATTTGTCTATAACTTTTTAGTGATGAGTTGAGCTATTTGTGTTATTATTATTATAGTAAGAGGCTTGGTATTTCCAATAAATGTATTCTCATGCTATATTTTTCTGGGTTATTAGTATTTCTGTTCCTACTCTGAAATTAGTTTTGCGGGTTTGCTGAGTTGCTGTGTTGGATATGTTTGTTTCTTTCCTAGGTCTCATTTATTTATCTTTAGTTAAGCTTTCTTTCATCCTTCTTCCTGTAAAGTTTTCCATTAAGGACTTTGTGCTGTGCTACCTTGATTGTCATGAATTGCCTTAATCTGTGCTTATCTTGAAACATCTTCATTTCTCAAAAAATCTTGACAGATAGCTTTGCAGGAGATCACAGTATTGGCTTATAGCTGTTTACTTTCAGAGCTTTTGTGCTAGCTGATGGGTAATTCTGATATTCCTGACATATATGTGTTGCTATTTTTCTCAAGCTGCCTTTAAGACTATTTCTTTATCTTGTATCATTGAGATCCTTATTATTCTGTCATGGGTAGTTTATTCTCTGATCATAGCTACATGCATCCTGTGTTTTATGTATATTTGACATGATTTTTCTTCAATAATGTCACTAAATATTCTGTCTGTGCAATTAATTTTAACTTCTGATCCTTCTGCACCATGAATTCTCAGATGTAGGAGTTTTGATATATCCCAGACTCCTTGGAAAATCCTCAGATGTACTGGATCCTTAGTTTTATCTTTATGTATTTTTTTGTAATATTGTATTAACTTTGTCTCCCATCCCTCAAATTTGATCTTATTTATGTTTTTTGTCTATTAATGATAATGTTTTTGTGGCTTTTCATTTTATTGACCAGCTCGTTCATTTCAAGAATTTCTGTTTGATTTTTTAAATGTTTCAATCTTCTTTCTAATTTCCCTCCATATTACCTCCAATTATTAAAAGTTACATGCAGTTTAGAGTCATTTCTTATCAAGATACTGGGTAGAAACTTTTCTTTCTTGCATCTATTTGTTCAGCATCTGTATAACCACTAATTTGCTTTAGCACTAACCCTCTAAATTATTTTTCAGACATTTTATCTATTTTTGTAAGCTTGGATTACCTTATAAGGACGTTGGTCTGTTAGTGGTGGGTCATAAGTGGAGGTTGTATCATATATTCATATTACTTATCATACTTATCCATCTGTTGAAGTAGATCTTTCTTTTGACTTTCTCTTCTTCTAGGCATATTAGTGTATTCTGGTTTCTGTTACTCTTCTTGAGAAATATTTGCATGAACTACAGCTATGGAAACTGGTAAAACTTCCTGTTGACTATGGAATGTGGTGAAGTGACACTGTCTTAATTATATGACAACAGGACTGAGGGAAAAAGTGTACACTCAGCACCAAGGTGACTAGATGAACTTTGGTCACCTCTGGATTCTATGAACCTGCTGGAGGCAAGATAACAAACTTCAGATCCAGTGATGTCTGTCTACTGTCAGGGGCCTTCTCTTTAGAGCCACAGGCCCAAATGCAACCTGTGAGGGCTACAATAGTAGGGACTTCAGGCATGAAGTGACCTTCAGCACCTCAGACATCAGAACCCAATTCCCAAATTGACCTCAGACACTGCTGAAACCAAATTTCCAGCTTCTTAGGGGAACTTGGACACACTAGAACTGAAATCTAGGTGCTGTACTGACCTCAGAAGCCACTGGAATAGAGATCTAGTATTCCAGTTTCCTCTGGTTCCACATAAGGCCAAGGCCACTAAAGTACTTCAGTCCTTCAAAGCCTATTTTTTCCAAGTAGAAAAAAAATGTTTTAAAGACGGAAGTAATAGAAAGGAATAAAGTATTAATAATTTGTTAAGTTATAAGAGCCTGTATAGATAGATGAAGTTGTCTTTTGAATGTATAGGTTAGGTTTTGAAAGTTAGGTTGTGAGTGATAAGAAAAACATTAGAAATAAATGTTTCTTCTAAAATAAGTAGAACACAAGCAACATAAATGAGATGTTGGTAGATTAGAAATGTTTGGGACTAAATTCCAAGAATGTTGGTTTAAGAAAAAACGCAATAACTGAGTACTATGTCTGGGACACTGTTACAGTCCTGAGCACAAAGGAGAGAGATAATCAAGTGGGCAGCTCTAGTTCTGCCCACTGGGAAGCTCTGGAATGAGCAAATATGCAGAAGTCATAAAACAGAAGTTGCTGATTTCAAGCACTCCTGCTGATGAAGCCACAGCCTAGCAAGGTCCACTATCAATGAACTGGCCCTCTCACATCCACTGCGACACCCTCCTGGAGAACATAGGTATGCACTGTCTTACCTTCCCTCTCAGTATGTCTCCTCTGCCCCAGTGTGGTCTACCTCATGCTGTAGTACTTGAAGGATAGCTGACCATCTTTATTTTTTTTTTAACTCAATGAAACTACCACTTGCTGACTTCCCAGAAACATTTGGTACTAGAGTCCTCTGGTTCTGCCTGCTTCTCTTCATCTATGCCTGGTGTTTAGAGGCAATCATTTAGTATAAAGGAAAATGTTTTAGTGCCTTTGGTGTAAATACATTGGATCATGTTTTGGTTTCACTTGCTCTGACATTAATATTTTCAAAATTTATGAGTCAAAACTGCCACATGTTAATTCTATTTTAAAAGAGTACTTTATTAAAAAACAGCAAACATTTCTCACCAAGACTGAAGGTTATTGACACTATAGTTCCTGAAATTAAACTAATTGTATTTTTGAGAATACATTATCACTCTGATTTTTGTTTTTGATTTTGTAAGGGAGAAAGTAGGAAAGAAATGTATAGTGAATTTAAAACATGATAGTGCCATCTGTTGCTTAAAAACAAAACTGCATGTACCTTAAAATACTAAATTAAAAAAAAATGTAAGACCATTTATTCTATTTTTTCAGTATATAAAAAGAGAAAAATAGTGCTTTAGCTATGAGGTAGTTCTGAATACACCAGTCACTTATTTTAGATTATCTAGTGTGGTATAGATATGTTATTAAATATGAAATTTAAAATAATAGAGGAAATGATATAGATGTTTTCAGTATTAAGATCTAATTTGTATTTAATTATTAAAGAGTGTCATGTAACCAGGCATGCATGGTAACACACACCTATAATAACAGCACAGGGAGACAGAGGCAGGCAGACCTTTATAAGTTCAAGATAGCCTGATCTACAGAGAGAATTCCAGGTCAGCCAGGGATACAAAGAAAAATCCTGTCTTGTAAAACCAAATTAAATAAATTAAGTGAATGAGTGGCTTTTACTTAACAAAAATAAACAACTAAACAAACATGTAACCATGGCAACACTTAAGTACATATTTTAGTCTAACAGTATATTTTTTTCAAAATCTTTAACTTGGTTGAAAATATAGATTCTATAATGTGCTTTTTAAGTAAAATAATCTTCAGAATTATTAAATGGAAAAATTATTTATATACTTCAATAGTGTATTACTTTTTCATTTCAACATATTGCTCTCCATTTTTCTTTGCCCTTATAGCTCAAATGCTAAAGAACCAGATGTTGGGCCATAAGAAGACTGGCAAGATCCTTGAAGTTCTGTTCTTTTGTTATAATGTTGGCTTTCTCCTTTTGTAAACATTGTACATGGGCACCACAGGTGTTGTTAGATGGATGGACAATTTAAGTTCTTCTGCAGAACTATTTCCCTTATTTGGATCATCTGGAAGGATTCATGGGGGAAAATATAAGCTTAGAGCAGTGTTCAGACGCTACACATGTAGATTTAGTGGATTGTTTCATTTCCCTGGGTTCACAGAGATGCCAACAGTGCAAGCTACTCTCTCATGGATACCAAGCACCCTGAGTTCTTCTAGGCTGAAGTCCCTGCCAGCTCAGACTTGATGTGGCATTTGACTGTAGGCATCTCACTACAGTCCTCATGGGTCAGAATTCAGGGTGAGGGGCAATGCATCGAGGTTTTGCAGGACCCACCTTGTGTCTGTGGGTCTTGCATGCTGGCTGGTTGATCTAAGTGTCTACTTGCTCCTACCAATCCTTGTGGAAGTGCAGCTTCAGGATCATGACCTTCTAGCTGGATACCATAGCTGCCTCATATGCAACATGAGACCCTATCTTAAAAAAAATAGATAAGAAGTAAATTTTTCTTCTTTCATAGTTGCTTACTATAAATTATTATTATTATTATTATTGTTATTACCTTTTTCTCCACAGCTTATGAAAATAATATGTTGATATAATGAACTGTTAATATACCAGAAAGTATAAGGAATTCCATTTTTTTGCTATATTACAGAAAGATCTTCAGCAAGAACCACACCCTTTTCTCTCCTGTTACAGAAGTAGTTGACCATTTCATCCATAGATCCTTCAACTTTGCTTATAGTGCCATTCATTTGGAAGTAGAACTATTTAGTAGAACTAAAGCCCCATTTGATAATTATATCCTCTGTGTGGTTATTCTAAGAGTGCTCTCAAAACATAAAAGTAGATTATCAATTTTTCTATGAACAAAAAATCATGTTCTTTTGCCTGTCATTCTTGTAGCTTCTATAAGCAATGATTTTACATTAAGATGCTTTTTCCTAATTTAATCTTTGTAAGTGACTCATTACTAAGACATAAGAATGGATCATTTCTGAATATATCAAGAATAACCTGGAAATTTTCACAAAGTTAACAGTTTAAGCAAAGCTTCATTCTCATAAGAATAAAGCATATCTTTATTCTTATGTCACTCAACAAATGTGAAAGCTTTTTTTTATCTTTATTCTTATGTCACTCAACAAAAGGAGACCAAAGCAAGAAAAATGGTGCATAGAAATTCCTTTTTTCCTCTTTGAAGTAATAAAAAAAAAAAGCTGATACAGGAGAATCTGAAGATAGCCTGGGCTACACAAGGAGGCCACACACACACACACACACACACACACACAAACACACACAATCTTAAGAAAGTGAAATGAAGCACTGGCTTCTTGGACAATGGAAAGCAGGCACACACACAGTGAATTACGATTCAGAACACAGATGAAATGATGGGCACTGTGGTTGTTCCAGGTTACAACTGAGAAAACAGTCAAGCCAGGGCATATGAGGAGTCAGCAAAGATGAGAACTCTCATGGAATTAGGGGAAACGCTGAGATTCAAAGTTCTAGGGAAAGAGATCTGTTCAAAGTGAATGCCCTAGAAACTTTTCTAGAGCTATCTGCAAGTGTTTTTTGAGTACTGGGGA
Source organism: Grammomys surdaster (assembly GCF_004785775.1). NCBI lineage: Eukaryota > Metazoa > Chordata > Mammalia > Rodentia > Muridae > Grammomys > Grammomys surdaster. The sequence goes on along the minus strand of NW_021605171.1, from coordinate 5,723,497 downwards.
ACATTCTCACAGGAGGAAGCCCTCTGATGCCAGAGAAACATACATAAAGGATGTGAAGGAACAAATTCATAGGTTCATGGAGTACTCCCTAAGTCTGCCTCACCGAGTAGAACCAAGTATTTCACAAGGAATCAGAATACCAGGGCTTGGTACTTGGATTTATCTGATTAATTGTTAAAAAAAAAAAGTCACCTTCAACTAATACTTCTCTAGTTGTAATTCATGGATATTAAAAGCAAAAATTGTACTTTCAACACAAAATTTATCCTGTCTACAAGAATGAAGACACAGCTTGTCGACAGGAACATGTTGTCCACTGAGAGGCTCTCTACCCAGCAGCTGACTCAGACAGATATAGACACCTACTGACAACCAGTGGATGGAGCTTCGGGATTCTTATGGAAGAGTAAGGGAGAAGTAATGTGGCCCTGAAAGGGTTAGAAACTCCACAGGAAGACCAACAGTTGACTAACTTGGACACTTGGGGTTCTCAAGAGTCTGAACCACCAACCAAAGAATATACAGGGGCTAGGCTTAGGCCTCCTCACTCGCATGTAGCAGAAGTGTAACTTGGTCTTCATGTGGATCTGGAACAACTGGAACAGGGTTATCCCAAAAACTGTTGCCTGTAAGTGGAATATGTTCTTCAAGATGTGTTGCCTTGTGTGGCCTCAGTGTGAGAGGAAGCACTGAAGTGCCAGGGTGGTGGGAATACTTGAGGGGGACTTGGGAGGGGGAATGGGGAAAGAATTGATGGAGGGGGTGACAGGAAGATGAGCAGTGAGTGGGATTTAACGTGAATAAAAAATTAATAAAAATAAAATAAAAGCAAGAACTGAATATGAACAGGCTGTTTCCAAGTTGTTGAACCACCCACATTCAAGGAAAAATGTCAATAATATTAAACATTATTTAAAAAATTTACCATTCAGCCAGAATTTTTCACAATATCTGACACATATTTCTAATTTACTAGACATACATAGATAAAGAAAAATACAACTCATGAAAAGAAGACAATAAAGCAAATGTGACCTGAAGTGTCTGTATGGATAGCACTGACTATAGACTGGAAGACACTGGGAAATTAGAATGTTCACACAGATTTGTATTTTGAATATGCTTGGTTTATTCAAATAAACACTCCTTATATCATGCTTATATTATTATAAACAATAATCAGTCACCTCACCAAGCTATTTCACCAGCTGTTCAGGCAGAAATGATGCTTCAGGGTTCCCCTGGGGAATCTTCTTAGGTAAAGAAGATTTCAAAGCTTGCAGGTTCAACCCAAGTCCCCCAAAAATCCTTCATGGAAGGCTGTGATGATGGCACTGATGGAGAACCAGGAGGAACATGAGAGCTTGGACAGCAAAGTAACTCCTGCTCACAAGTCTTGCTCACAAGTGGGCATTGTGAGCTCAGCAAAAGTACAAGAAGTTCAAAGAGAACTGAAGCCAGGGCTACACATAATGCCCATCATTTCATCTATCTTCTTAAAGTCTTATTGCCTAGGGGTATTAGTACCGAGTTTCAGAAGCCATGTATCAGGGCACTAAAGTGAGATCCTAGAGGCCACTTCCAATTTTTCTATCATTTCATTGAGCAGTAGCTTTGTGCTACCATGAATCATAGCTTGGGATTCTTTCACTAGCTAGTTAATACCACCTTAGGAGTAGTTCATTAGCATATTAAACCCTGTCCTAAGATAGACTCCTATCTGAGCTGCTTGGTAGCCTGTCCAGGGATTGTTTCTGTGATACAGTTTTTCTCAGAGCTGTCTGGTGCCAAGCTCAGACATCATATCTTTCAAGTTATATAAAATGGTTTCTAAGTTACACTAAATAGTTTTTAGGTTATGCTCCTAACAGGCTGAAAATGGTTATTCATTAGATGTGAGTAGCACAATTTAAAAATGACTTTTTGACATACAGAAATAGCTTAGCCATAAATTCCACTACACCCAAGACTGGACCTGATAACCAGAACCCAGTGACATCACTTATTCAAGATAACCAGACACAGGACGGTGGAAGCAGAAAACTCCACAACAACCATTTGACAGTAATGTTCATTTGGCAGTATATAAACTGATCCAAAAGTAATTCATCACTCTTTGCCTCTACAACACTGCTGGAGATATTGGAGAGATGCCACCTTGATCTGATCTGCAGCTAAAGAGTCTATTCCAGGATCCTCTCTCTAGAATAGACACTACCATTAGAGACTGGATCTGACTCCTGGCTAAGATATGCTGCACAGGTAAACAGCCTTGGAGAATTGGACTTAGGACTATGGTTAAAAACGTAGAGTGTGAGCCTTGTATGTGATGACTCTCAGCATAATACAATGTAACTTTTGTTATACAACTATACATATCTACCTTCTTGTTCCTGACATAAGACTTGTGTGTTAAATATTTTAAAATATATTTCATATGATCAAAAACTTAGAGGTAACACATCAACGTCATAAAGACTTCTCGAACTGAACAGTGTTTGAGATGAAAAGTATTGGCTGTGGTTAGTGTTGGATAAGATAATTGCAAATACAAGACCAGTAGATAAGATAGTTTGAATAGGTATGGCCCAATAGATTCATGTTTTTGAATACTTGGCCATAGGGAATGGCACTATTAGGATATATGGCCCTGTTGGAAGAAGTATGTAATTGTGAAAATGGGTTTTGGGGTCTCTTATGCTTAACCTATGCCCAGTGTGACACACAGTCTCCTTCCTGCTACCTGTTTATCCTGATGTAGAACTCTCTGCTCCTTCTCCAGCACAGTGACTGCCTGCACACCCATGCTCCTCACCATGTTGATGATGCACTAACCCTCTGGAACTGTAAGCCAGCCTCAATGAAATGTTTTCCTTTATAAGAATGCCACGGTCATGGCGTCTCTTCACAGAAATAAAATCCAAACTAAAACAGTAGACTTCAAGATGTATGGATAGGAATTATCTATTATGAAAAATAGTGATATAAAATTGGGGTTGGGGGAGAATCAACAGCATCATTGTGCTGTGAGGTAATTTCAATCAGCCAAAGGTAAACATAATTGGAATTTTCAAATTGTTAGAAAGAACATTATTTGAAGAGATAATGATTCTTTACCCCCAAATTAGTTGGAGACTTTAAATACAATGATCTCAGTATTGAAAATACACCATTATGATCAAACTGCTTTAAACTAGTGAGAAGAATGTTTAAAAGTATCTGAGAAGGGTCAGGAGTGGTGGCTCAGTGGTTAAGAGCACTGGCTCCTCTTCCAGAGGTCCTGAGTTCAATTTCCAGCAACCACATGGTGGCTCATAACCATCTTTAATGGGATCCAATGTCCTCTTCTGGTATTTCTGAAGATATCAATTCTGTATTTATATACATAAAAAAGAGACATTCTGCACAGAACAGGATGTGGGAGTCAGCAGGTTATTTATGTCACCAACAGTTAAAGCTGGGAGGCTGTGGGACACCAATTCTGCAGTACTGAGAGGGAAGAAAATAAAACTATAATCAAGGGATTCTTTGTTCAAACAAAAGACCTTCCAAACAAGAGAACAAGTAATTCTTTGTTAGACATATGAAACCAGAAAGAGATCACAAAGTACTGGCCTCTACTACAAAGAATGCTACAGAAATCACTTCAGGAAAACAGGAATTATCAGATGGTAAAAATAGTTTACATAAATGGAAACTCTGAAGAAAGTAACATAACAAATATACAACATTGATTTTTTTTTTTTTGGTTTTTGGGGTTTTTTTTGCTATATAAAACAGTTTTAAATGTAATCGTTTAATGAAATATAATAAAAAATTTGTATAAACATATATATGTATATATAAATATAATAAAAATATATTATGTAACCTATAATATATATCAAGTAAAGTGCATGGTGATAATTGTACACACTCAGGACAAGGAGCAAAGGAAGTATAGTTTAATGAGGTTCGTATATTTCTCAAAGAGTAAAGCAATGTCACTGAAAGGTAAAGGTGAACATAAATAAAAAAGTTCCAATTCAGATCCAACAAAAGAGAATATAATATCATAAACCATATAAGAAGCATGAGCAGAGGAAGACAGCAATGGACGTAGCTGGTCACTTAAGCCTGTCAGAGCTCACAATGACAATGAAGGGCTAAACACAATTAGAAGGCACAAAATGTCAGATCAGGTAAAACAGCAAAACACAGCCTCAGGCTGACTTTCATAAACCCAAGTCAACTATAAATCCCCAAGTTTAAATGGAAAAATAAGCCATTCTGTGCTAATGTTTGTGAAAGGAACAGGAATGATGTATATTAACATTAGACTGCCCCTTAGCCTGACCCTTCTTGCTGTGGCAGGCTTATAGCTGGTCGGCTCCAGGGAAGACATCATATTCAGACTCATCCCAGAGGATCTGCTTCACTCAGAGTAGTTGAAGATGCACTGCACTCAGAGCAGTTGACTCCTAGCTCACCTACTGCTATGAAGACACCATACCCTGACTCATTAGCATGAATTCGTTCCATTCTGAGCCTGTGCACTGAGAAGACCTTGGGAGTTACCTCCACAACCAATCTCAAAATACCCAAAGGAAGCTGCACTCCGAGGAAATCTAACACATGAAAGACCATAGAGGAAGCTGGACTCCCAGGACGTCCAACACACCCAGGATCATCGGTTTACAGGATCTTAGAAGCAGCCTGATTCTAAGGAGCTCTGACACCGAGGATCACAGGATCCCAAGAGGTAGCTGAATTCTGAGGAGCTCTGAAACAACTAAGATAACAGCAGAGACAGGCTCCAGTCAGAGACAGTGAGTACAGGTAGTACTAGAGATAACCAGATTGTGAAAGGCAAGCACAAGAATGTAAGCAAAAGAAACCAAGGTTACTACTTGGCATCATCAGAACCCAATCCTTTAACCATAGCAAGTCCTGGATAGCCCATGACACTGGAAAAGCAAGATTCAGATTTAAAATCACTTCTCATTATGATAACAGAGGACTTTAAGAAGAACATAAATAATTCCCTTAAAGAAATACAGGAGAACACAGGTAAACAGGTAGAAGCCCTTAAAGAGGAAACAAAGTATCCCTGAAAGAATTACAGTAAAACAAAATCAAATAGGTGAAAGAATTAAACAAAAACATCCAGAATCTAAAAATGGAAGCATAGACAATAAAGAAATCACAAAATGAGGCTATACTGGAGATAGAAAACCTAGGAAAGAAATCAGGAGTCACAGATGCAAGCATCACCAACAGAATACAAAAGATAGGAGAGAGAGTCTCAGGTGCAGAAGACGCCATAGAAAACATTGATACAACTGTCAAAGAAAATGCAAAGTGCAAAAAGCTCATAACCCAAAACATCCAGGAAATTCAGGACACAATGAGACTACCAAACCTAAGGGTAATAGGTATAGAAGAGAAGGAAGATTCCCAAATTAAAGGGCAAGTAAATATCTTCAACAAAACTGTAGAAGAAAACTTCCCTAACCTAAAGACAGAGACACCAATGAACACACAAAAAGTCTACAGAACTGCAAATAGACTAGACCAGAAAAGAAATTCCTCCCATCACATAATAGTCAAAACACCAAATGCACAAAACAAAGAAAGAATATTTAAGGCAGTAAGGGAAAAAGGCCAAGTAACTTATAAAGGCAGACCTATCAGAATTATATAAGACTTCTTAACAAAGACTATGAAAGCCAGAAGATCCTGGACAGATGGCATACAGACCCTAAGAGAACACAAATGGCAGCCCAGGTTACTATACACAACAAAACTCTTAATTACTGTGGATGGGGAAACCAAGATATTCCATGACAAAACCAAATTTACACAATATTTTCCCACATATCCAGCCCTACAAAGGATAATAAATGGAAAACTCCAACACCAGGAGGGAAACTACATCCTCAAAAAGGCAAGGAAGTAATCTTCTTTAAACAAAGCCAAAAGAAGATAGCTACACAAACATAATTCCACATCTAATAACCAAAAAACCAGGAAGCAACATTCACTTTTCCTCACTATCTCTTGAAATCAGTGGACTCAATTCCCCAATAAAAAGACATAGACTAGCAGCCTGGATACATAAACAGGACCCAGAATTTTGCTACATACAAGAAATTCACTTTAGTGACAAAGACAGACACTACCTCAGAGTAAAAGCCTAGAAAAGAAATTTCCAAGAAAATAGTCCCGAGAAACAAGCTGGAGTAGCCATTCTAATATCAAATAAAATTGACTTTCAACAAAAAGTTTTCAAAAAAGATAAGGAAGAACACTTTATACTTGTCAAAGGAAAAATCTACCAAGATAAACTCTCAATTTTGAATATCTATACACTAAATGCAAGGGGCACCCACATTCATAAAAGAAACATTACTAAAGTTCAAAGCACACATTGCACCTCACACAATAATAATGGGAGACATCAATACCCCACTCTCAGCAATGGACAGATCATTGAAATAGAAACTAAACAGAGACACAGTGAAACTAAGAGAAGTTATGAACCAAATGAATTTAACAGATATCTATAGAACATTACATCCTAAAACAAAGAATATACCTTCTCAGCACCACATGGTATCTTCTCCAAAATAGACCATGTAATTGTCCCCAAAACAGACCTCAGCAGATATGAAAAGATTGAAATAATCTCGTGAATCCTATAAGACCACCATGGAATAAGGCTTGGCTTCAACAACAACAAAAACAACAGAAAGCCCACATACACATGGAAACTGAACAATACACTACTCAATGATAACTTTGTCAGTGACAAAATAAAGAAAAATTTTAAAGACTTTTTAGACTTTATTGAAAATGAAGGCACATCACACCAAAACTGATGGGACACAATGAAATTGTTGCTAAGAGAAAAACTCATAGCTCTAAGTGCCTACAAATAGAAACTGAATAGAGAACATGCTAGCAGCTTGACAGCACAACTGAAAGCTATAGAACAAAAAGAAGCAAATACACCCAAGAGAAGTAGATGACAAGAAATAATCAAACTCTGAGTTGAATCAACCAAGTAGAAACCAAAAGAACTATGCAAAGAATCAATAAAACCAGGAGCTGGTTCTTTGAGAAAATCAACAAGATAGATAAACCCTTAGCCAGACTAACTAGAGGGCAGAGAGACAGTATCCAAATTAACACAAGCAGAAATGTAAAGAGAGATATGAAAACAGAACCTGAGGAAATTTAAAAAGTCATCAGATCCTACTACAAAAGCCTATACTCAACAAAATTGGAAAATCTGGATGAATTGGACAATTTTCTAGACAGATACCAGGTACTAAAGTTAAATCACGATCAGATAAACCACCTAAACAATCCCATAATCCCTAAAGAAATAGCAGCAGTCATTGGAAGTCTCCCCACCAAAAAAGTCCAGGACCAGATGGCTGTAGTGTAGAATTCTATCAGGCCTTCCAAGGAGACCTAAAACCAATTCTCTTCAAACTATTCCACAAAATAGAAACAGAAGGAACACTACTCAATTCATTCTATGAAGTTACAATCACGCTCATACCTAAACCACACAAAGACCCAACAAAGAAAGAGAACTTCAGGCCAATCTCCCTTATAAATATCAATGCAAAAATACTCAATAAATTTCTCACAAACTGAATCCAATAACACATCAAAATAATCATCCAACATAATCAAGTAGGCTTTATCCCAGGAATGCAGGGTTGGGTCAATATACAGAAATCCATCAAAGTAATCCACTATATAAACAAACTCAAAGAAAAAAAAAACACATGATCATATTGCTAGATGCTAAGAAAGCATTTGACAAAATTCAACATCCCTTCATGATAAAAGTCTTGAAAATATCAGGAATTCAAGGTCCATACCTAAACATAGTAAAAGTAATGTACAGCAAACCAGTAGCCAACATCAAACTAAATGGAGAGAAACTTGAAGCAATCACACTAAAATCAGTGACTAGACAAGTCTGCCCACTCTTGGTATCACATTTTAAATCCCAGCCTCTCTTTTCAAAGCCAGAACCAGGCAATCCCATCTCACAGATTCTGTTTCATACTTTAAACTGCCTTAGCCATGATCCTGGTCCTGTCTTAGAACCAGGTTGATTACACAGCTTCACCAAGGAAGCCTTCTGTATATTACAAAGCCACACAGGGCAGAGGGTAAAACTAGGGCCCTTTTAAGATTCTGGTATCTGTATCAAATAGCAAAGCTTCTGAAAATAATGAAATGAACACTATAAGAGTTACATGGAGTAGAGATATATTTTTATTTATATTATAGATTCAAACACTCTTCTCTTGACTTAAAACACTCAGAAAATCAGTAAGAGTCTAGAAACGTAGACTCTATCCATCAAGTTGACCTAATTGCTATTTTTAGAGCATTTTACTTTTCAAATTGATGTTGAACATCTAATAAAAGAAGCCATATCTTGTACCTAAAGTAAGTCCCAATTATTTCAAATGAAAAGGAACAGATACAAAGCTTATTCTCTGAAAGCGTGAAATAAAAATGAGTACGCAATTTTTAAATTTGTAGAAGGTGTTGGCATGGTAATGCACAGACACACACACATGCATGTACATACAGCCATGAACACACATAAAAAGATTTCAAAAGGTGGCAATAAAGAAAAAATTAAAAGAGTGAAGGATGTTGCTAGCAGGAGAAGTAGCCTGCCCAAAGGCCCTCAGGTGAGGACATCCAAGGAGACCTGTATGGCTGGCTCACAATACAAAGAAAGGTATAGAGGAAATGGCAGATGCTGGGAAGGTCCATCGAGCATGGTCATGATAGTCACCTATGAAGGCAATCTAGTGGTCTACTGGCAACAATACACATGACACAGTCCTAAAACAGAACTCCTCTGCCTCAACCACTTTATCAGTAAAGCACAGTACCAACCACAATGAGCAGAGTTTTACTCTGCAGGCCCCTCTCACCAACCTGCCCTTCAGGACAACATGCATTCAATTGGTTTGAAACAAACCAGAAAAGGAGAAAGTAATAAAACCAACTCCCATGTGCTCAATACTAAGATGAAACTTTTGAGATTTGTACAAAACTATGTTTTATTTGTCCCTCCTCTGACTGAACTATTTTAAATGCAGTTTTATAAATTCACACCCCTAATCATATCCCCTAAAAATATAGTGCTGCTATATATAATTATAAAGTCATGATCAAATGTAACTCAGTCAAATTATTCTTGCTTATTGAGCCTGGATTTTAAAAGCAAAGATGTTAAAGTCTTTCTACATATACATATACATATACATATACATATACATATACATATACATATACATATACATATACATATACATATACATATACATATACATATACATATACATATACATATACATATACATATATATATGTGTGTGTGTGTGTGTGTGTGTGTGTATACATATGTATACATATATATGTATGTATGTATATATGTATATTTGAAATCAATGTGTTTATATCAATATACAGCATTGGTAGCACTTATTCATGGCTAATAATAATTTAACTCGAATCAGTCTTGCTTATAGTTTCATCGAGGCTGAGTGCCTGTCTAGTATAGACAAGACTCTAGCTTGGAGTGTCAGCACTGCAAAACAATAGCACCAACAAAGTATCTTTTTTCTTTCTTAAACAGTAAACTTAGATAGAGAATTGAATAGCTACTTAGATGACAAATATTCTAAAATCATCGCCAAGTGTGACATTAAATGAAATTGAGCATCCCAAGTTGTGTATTTGCATGATTATTTTATAATTCTTATCACTAATCTAGCTAACCCATTTTACTATGAAGTCATTTAAACTTTCCATGAAATGTAGAGAATGCTTCAAAAGCAGCCAGACTGTTGATTATGAAATGGTTTCAGCAGGGATGTGGCTACCCAGTGTTCTTTCAGTAAGCATTGGCTCTAGGTTTCTGATCTGGAGCTTTGCGTCCTGGTTAGGTCATTCTTCTTCGATCTCTTATTCTGGTAGTATATTTACAAATAATATTTTATGTAGGCCACAAGATTACTCAGTAATGAATCTGTTATGACTCTTATAATGCCTCCTATGTGCTTTTTCTATGCTATCCTGTTAATTAAAAACACTTTTATTAAGCTATTGTTCTGTTTTCTTAGTTTGAAGTCAGCAATTCTCTTTCCCTTCGTGTACATTTTGAGTTTTCTTTACTTTATCAAGCATTCTTCAATAGCAAATCATCAGTGTGGAACATGGAGACCAAGCAGTGCTGATGAATCCATTCAACAAATTTCCAAAAAACATGATTTCATGTCATCCTATAGGTCACAAGACTGAGTTTATACTGATCGATGGACCCTACTGTGATTCATCCTCCTAGCCTTCTTTTCCAACAATCATGTTGAACAACAGTCATATATTCATCTCTTTAAGTTGGTGAGACAATTTCCTTTGGAAGAAGTTGTCCAGTCCAGCTGGACAATCAAGTGGGACCCCCAGACCCTGTGGAGAGGACTGAGATGCACAAAAAAATAAAGAGGCAAAGCAAGTCAAGAAGTCGCATCAAGCTGGCAAAGATTTTATTGTTCCCACTGGTTGTATACTCTAAAAACAGGATATGGGGAGGGGGAGGAAGGGAAAGGGGGCTTTGCAGGTGGAGGAAACTAGCTGCAGGTGTGGGGTCTAACTAGGTTATACCTGTTGTTCTCACAAAGCCTTGCCATTTCCAGGGGTTCTAAATACATCTATCTAGCAGGATGTTGGCTAAATCTAAAGATCTGGAGGAAGGGTTACTAAGATGGGTTGCTATGAGGCCTTGTTTGAAGTTCTGAGAACTGAAAATACAGCAAGTGAATCATGGAAAGTAAGCAGAAAGAAGAATAGTAGGTAGGAGAGCCAAGGGTGAGTGTTTGCCAAGAGTAAAGTCTTGCCATGGCTTTCCACAAGAAGTCAGTACGTCCAATCGCCGATCTGTTTCTTAAGTGGATTGTCAATTTTGTCTCATAGCCTAGAGCTTTTGCCTAATCATATACAAAGATAGATATTAGAGTGGATGTTACTACTGAGGACATTTTTAATGTTACTGTTATTGAGCATTTTCTAATCAAAATACATTTTGTTGAGTCCTGGGTCAGTATAGTTATGCTTCATAATAATTCTAGGAGCAAGGTGCTTGTCAGTTTTTGTGAGCTTGGCACATTTACTAGAGATGCTTGAGTAGATGGAACCTCATTTGAAGAGTTGTCTCCATCAGTTAGCCTGTGGGAAAGTCTGTGAAACATTTTCTTCCTTAATGATTGATATGAGAAAGCCCAGCTTACTGTGAGTAATGCAACTTTGGGATGTATAAGAAGGCAAGATTAGGATGCTGTAGGGAGTAATCCAGTAAGAAGTGCTCTCCGTGATCTCTACTTTAGTTTTGCTTCAAGTTCTCACCATAAATGTCTGCCTGACTTCCCTAGATATCTTAGAAAATTAAACAAACCCTCTCCTCCCAAAATTTGCTTTAATTCATAGCATTTTTCGAGGGAACTGAAAAACAAACTAGGACAAGTAATTATTATTTCAATGGACACATGAGACAGCTGAGGATTGCAAATTTAGGTCTTGATTGAAGCGAGATACATACTTTGTGCTGCTGCTACTGGAGAAACAAGTGTGTGTGTGTGTGTGTGTGTGTGTGTGTGTGTGTGTATTTGTATATTTGTATATACATATAGATAGATGATAGATAGATAGATAGATAGATAGATAGATAGATAGATAGATAGAGATAGAGATAGACATATACACATTTGTATGTGATCATTTGTATATGCTTGGCCCATAGAGTTGAAAGGTGTGACCTTATTAGAGTAGATGTGATTTTGTGGGTGTTGCCTTTAATACCCTTGTCCTCACAGCCTGGGAGCCAGTATTCTGCTAGTAGCCTTCAGATAAAGATGTAGAACTCTCAGCATCTTCTGCACCAGGCCTGCCAGAGTGCTGCCATGTTACTGCCTTGATGGTAATGGATTGAACCTCTGAACCTGTAAGTCAGCTCCAATTAAAATTGTCCTTATAAGAGTTGCCTTGGTCATGGTGTCTGTTCTGTTCACAGCAGTAAAACTCTAACTAAGACAGCATATACATATATATATACTGTTGAGTTCTTGTGACTGTTTTTACATGTTTGCCCAGGAAGAAAGGCTGTATTTAATGGGAAGGACAATCAGGTATGACACTTGCATAAACTCTTTCATAAGCTGAGATGATTTTTAAAGCAAATGCTATATCTAGAAGTTAGAAAAATAAAACCTTCCTTTCTGATGAAGGGTCTGTGGTAGTACATCACAGCACATATCATAGCACTCTGCTTATGTGCTTCATCATTGGTGCTGTGATGTCTCTGGACACACACACAAAAATCATGTACTCTAGTTAGAATCTGTATAACTCCAATGCAAGGAATAGGGATGAAATATTCAAAGATATGTAGGGGTTCACAGATTTCTCATTATCTACTCATTTATAAATATTTATTAAACAATGCTTAAACTTAGTGGTTGGCAAAATAGATATGCACCTCTCTTATTCAAAATGTTGGTGCATAGAAGTGGCTCAGACTTGACATACATTTACATCATATACATATGAACACACTGAAGCTGTGTATGGAACTTGTGTCTATTTCATGGCACTATAATACATTATCAGAGATAATTTGTGATGAGAAAGGCTTGTTTCCTTTATGATTCTGGTCTTGGAAATTCAAGAATAAAGTAGCTTGGTACTTTGTGCCTCTGAGGAGGCAGCACAACATAATGAAGTCATGCAGAGGAGCAAATCTCCTCACTTCATCACTCAGGAAGCAGAGAAAGAGTAGAGAGAGAAGGAGAGTGGGAGGGAGACAGGCCTGTCATGAGTGTGTGAAGATGAAGGAGGAGGGGAATGGGAGAGAGGGGGAAGAGGGTAAGGGAGCAAGAGCATGAGAAGAAGAGAGCAAGATAGTGAAGAGGAGGCAAACACCCCCTTTAATAGTGAGTCAGGCATACCTGGCTGTTGCCAGGTAACTGTGGCGCGAAACAGAGATGAAATGCCAACACAAGGACTTACAATCTCTGTTAAGGACAATAATCTAAGTAATTTTGATTTAGCCCTATCTCCTCAGAAGTTTCACAACTACCCAACAACTTCAAGTAGGAACTAAGTTGTTACTACAGAGACGAGGGGTCATTTCACTGTACCGTATTGGAAGCCAAGAATGAGTGGAAAAGGGAGAGGCTCAGCAATTAGGATGTCTACATGAGATCTGCCTTTTGAATTTGCTTAGTTTTTTTTCACACAAACATCTTACAAGATCATGCTCAGGTAAAGTTAAACAGGTGTCTCACCAAGTGGGGAACACTTAGTAGAGCAGAAAATGTTGCTGCACAGTTCCATTGGAGAATCTTCTCCTTGAGCTCACTTCTGGAGCTTTGCTGATTTGACACATGTCTGAAGGTACTGGAGAGCTTCAAGCAGCAGCTAATGCTGAGAGTAGGGCATATGTGAGCTCAGTAAAGGTGCCAGAAGTTCAACAGTAATTGAAGACTACACAGAGAAACCAGTCTGTGAAGCCACGTCTCAGAAGCATGGCAGTGTGTTCGGAGGGGCCATTTGTAAAGATTCAACATTTTTACTGGTTCATCATGCAGCAGTCTTGCTATCAGGGCTCACAGCTTTGCATTGTTTCACTAATGTATTTGTGCCACCTTGTGGTTAGCTCATTAGCATATCAAAGCTGTCTTAGACTTGGCTCAATCTATGCTCCTTTGTAGCTGGTTCATTAACACCTGCTCTGGGACCTAGCTCGAGTCTTTGCTGCCAGGTGGCAAGCTTCTATCTTACAAGCATTATGTTATTTTAAGTCACACTAAATGCTTTTCAAGTTACACAAAACGTTTTCACTTAGATTCCTAATAGAAAGTCACTTGAACTTTGAGTAGACTTTAACATATGGTCTGACTGTGCTGAAAGTTATTTTATGTGATGTTTTTTAATGCATCTGCATTTTACCTGTGCATTGTCACATGTGGTTGTGGGTAGAAGTCTCCATTCTTGGCATAATTATTGGTAGATTAGTTTTAAAAGGTGCTAGAGAGGGAAAGGGAGATGGAGAGAAAGAGGGAAAGGGAGAGAGAGAAAGAAGAGAGCCTTGCTCTGACCTAAGGTAGGACTATGTTTATTTACAGTAAGGGAGCATCTTGTTATTCTCATATGTTAATATCAAAATCCCTATGGTGGAAGATGGGATTCAGAAATGAGATAAAATTACTTACATAGTCTTTAAGGGAAGCTGGTGTTGGGGATCCTGGACCACCATCCCAGCTAACAAAAGTTGCTTAATGAATTGCCTTTATGAGAAACTGTCTCTTTTGGGAGAATCTGACCTTCAGCTAAGAAAGAATTTCCTGTTCTTAGAGAACTGTTGCCCCGGGACATTCTGGGAAAACCCAGAAGAATGCTCCGGATGACTGACCATATCTATTGATAGTTGATAGAGTCCCCATCCTGTTCTTTGTTCCCCTTCCTCCTTTGCCTAGAGTATATCTTTTAAGCCACTTCCACATTAAAACAGACCTTGACAAGACGACATTTGCTTGGTCTCGTCCTTTCTCTCGCCCATGTTCCTTTTCAGGTGAGGTCCCCCTCGACCCCCACGAATAACTGGACCCACCCATGGGGTCAGGTGGCACCCAACGTAGGGGCATAAGGTACCGACCCTCATCAGACAGAGTCAACAGAAGTATCAGCCGAAAAACCATTATTGAATCTCCAAAGACCCCCGTCGCCCACAGGAGCTCAGAGGTGAGGTAAATCATAGCTGTCCCATTAACATGGGCCAATTTTTGTCTAAGGAAGAGAAATTCATTAAAGGCCTTAAGGCCTCACACAGAGAGAGAGGAGTCAGGATAAAAAAAGTAGGATTTAGTAATTTTTTTTTGTTTTGTTTCGTTGATGAGAAACGTTGAAGATTAGGGAGAGAAAGGGCTAAAGCAGATGTCCGCTCTCCAGCCATGTTAACAAAAGAAAAGGTTAAGGCTATTTTAGAGCCCTCCTTGGAGCAGGAAAAAATCAGGAGACGTTCTGAATTTTTTCTGGCTCATATGGGAGAGATCCTCAGTCCTGCTTTCTCTGTCTATTGTCTGTCCTTGGAACTCAAATCTGTCCAATGTGTGTCAATTGTCTGTGTATTTGTTTTGTTGCTTAAATGTTGGTCTGTGTTTCATGTTTAAAAGAAAAATGGTTAAAACTTTATCTGCTGGCTGTTCAGTGCTTGATTCAGTTTTTAACTAGTTAGAGAGAGAGAGAGAGAGAGAGAGAGAGAGAGAGAGAGAGAGAGAGAGAAAGTAAAAATTAAAAGCAGTTTCAGTTGGCCTTTGGAGCCCTGCAAATGTGGTTAGAAGTATAGCATAGCATGGAGAAGCCCTGCCACGGTCTCACTGATGTAAAAGCCGCTCTTAAAGGAGCAGGCAGGTTTTTTTTACTTCTATGGTAAGGAGCTGATGGTTCGTTTCTCCTAGAAAAATCTGTGACTATGATTATTGGGTTCAGCAGGTTGACAAGGTGCTTTTCTCTTGAAATTACAGCTAGAAAAAGTAAGAAAATTTTATTTGGATGAAATATATAAGATGTGCATTTACTTCATTTTTGTTTCTGACTGGTTTTAAAAGTATAAGAATGTTCTGCATGTCTTGGTTATAGATTATTGGCCTATAAGTTATTGGGTATGATTAAAAATTTGCAACCTTGATAAAAGAAAGTTGGTATAAAACTGGTAACTGAGGATTGGAGTCATTCAGAAACCAGATGTATAGAGATAATATTTAAAACAATGTCTCTTTAATGAGATATTAAAAGCTGCACTATCATGCATTCATGTATAAGAACTGACAGCCAACTTTGTAACATGAAAGTAATGCATTTAGTGTTGATTTTAGAGAAAATGGATTATTTGCATTGTTAAAAATTGGTTTTGTTTCTCAAAATTATGGTTACACTCTAATATTGCAAAAGAAACTTAAAAATATAGTTAAACTGCCAGTGTTCCAGTGGCTGCAGTTTGCAGTTCAATCGTGAGCTCTAGAAATTTTGACTCACTCATGTTTATGGTTAAGAAGAGGATAAAACAGGTGGAGATGATTGCAAGAGTAATAAAAGAGTCAAAAACAGCTGTAACACAGTATAGCCCTGCTGCCACTTTTTACAGCTATTAGTTTACAGTTATTAGATACAGTGGTAGAGGAAGATTCAAAAGGAGATTTCAGTGTTAAGTTTTATCTGGGATCAAATATGGCCCTGATGAGCTATTTCAGGATAGTGTAGATAGGCTGCTAAAAGGACGGGTAGTATTTTTAAAAACCCTCAGGCAGGAGTTCTTTTTACACAACTGGCTTATGAGAATGCTAACTACAGTCCAAGCCATGCTTTCACAGCACTGAGGTGATAAAGAATGTTCTAGGTATGAAGACATAGGTCATTTTAGGAAAGGCTGTCCAAAAAAATAGAGGCATAGACAGACAGCAGTATCACTCCACTGGAATCTGTCCTCGGTGCAGGAAAGATAATCTTTGGGCCAGGCATCAGGAAATAGGCCCAAATTAAGAACTTTAAAATTTGAGTTAAGACAAAGCTCAGAGTGGGCTCAGCAGAAGCTGGTGTGACATTTCTGTTGTCATGGTCACTCTGACCAGCCCCTAGAAAGGTGTTTTCCAGAATGTGTTTTATTGCTTTGCTTCTTCCTTGGGGAGGAAAGGCCAGCCTCAGACCCAAGGATTTTCACAAGAGACAGTTTATGGTCCAGGAGTTATATAATGATTATGCTGGAGAAATTAAAATTAAGCCTGCTTCCCTCCATGGCATAGCTGTGCCTGCTACAAGGGACTGGTTATTGAATTAATCCAAAACAAAGTTCAAACTTAAGATTTATAAAACTTGTGGGGAATTACAGCCTGACTTGCCTACTCCAGCTGCCATTGCAGGAAATGCATATAGAATTATTATAGATTTAGAAGAGTGTTTTTATACTGTTCCTTTACATCCTGGTGAAGGTGAGAGGTTTGCATGCAGTGAGTATGCTTGTAATTTTTGAGAGCCCATGAAGCGATATAGCTAGAAAGTTTTGACTCAAGGAATGGCTAATAGCCTTACAAGAAGTTAAGAGTTTGAGTCTTCCAGTGTACATTATTCATTGTATGGTATTTTATTAGTTGATCTCTCTGAAGGAGTTTTAATGCAAGCCTTTGTGCTCATACAATGAGCTTTAAATTTTGAGAGAGTGCTTGTTGCTCCAGAAAATATTCAAAGACAGAAAATATTTACAGACAGATCACCTAATGGGAAGACACTATATATAATTGGACCACATGTTAATTTTCTTAAGTTTCCTCCTGCTTCAGCACAAATACTTAAATTACATTCTGTAGCCACTGTTTGAAATGCTGAAAAATCAGGCTATCAATTTGTATACTCATAGGCAGTATATAGCCCATGGTTTATAATTGCTTAAAATTGTTCCTTTTTTAGATATTGCTAATTCTCAAATTTTACAAATACAGCTTAATTTAAGAAACATGTACTTTTCCTTAACTTTATATTTATATACCAGGCAGATTATAAGCCTTCCAAAAAACAATCGGCCATACAATCTTATTCTTTATATCATCAAAATAGTAATACCTTGAGACAACAATTTGGTCTTTCTACAGAATGTGCAAGTCAAATTGCAAAAACTTGTATCCTCAATTTTTTCATAATGGTGTTAATCCTTGAGGACTTATACCTAATCAATTATGGCATGTGGATATTATTCATTTCTGATTTTGGAAAATTAAAACATGTACATGTGACTTGACATCTTTTCAGGCTTTCTAGTTGCAACTATTTTAGCAGGAGAAGCAACTAAAAATGTAATTAGTTATTGCCTATATTTTTTTTCTATGCTTGGTGTTCCATATCAGATTAAGAGAAAATATGGAACTGGCTATTGCAGTCAGACATTTGAGATGTTTTGTTGACAATGTAATATTATCTATATTACAAAGATTTCTTACAATTCTCAAGGAAAAGGTATTATGAAACAGGTATCATGGAACTTTAAAATAATATCTTCATAACTCTCTTGAGTGTGGGAAGAGCAGCTATAGGTGCTTTTGCTCTGGTTTTGAAGGAACTCTAAAAAAATTGGCTTTTAAAAAACAAAAGAGTGGGAAATATACCCCCAGAAGAGGTCCCCTAGAAATGTTCTTCATCATTCCTTGTTGTTCTCAATTTTCTAAATCTGGACGTTCATGGCAAATCTGCTGCCAATCACCTCTGGCACCCTGAGACCAATTAAAACTATGCCACGGCTATGTGGAAGGACTTTCTTACCTTTAAATGGAGCTGCCTAGATTCAGTTCTCATATGGGGCTGAGGATCGATATGTCTGTTTGATACCAAAGAAGGCACAGCTAGACAGTTGCCAGAAAGATTGGTGAAACAGATACCTCCACAAAGCTAGACCCAATTGTAGAATAACGTGAATAAAATAAAATAAAGTGAATAACAATTGAGATCCAGGGAAGAGAGATCTCCCTGAGAATTCCCTTCTTTTTTCCTTTCCAGATAAAAATGAGCCACCCATGGTGTATGCTGTTGGAGGTTTTAATCCTGATACTGACCTCGGGACTTGTACTACTCAGAACTTCAACAGGCCATTGACAAGGACATCGTCTGGCATTTCCTGGGAGCCGGTTATGACAATGAGATGGTCTACTGCAATAAGCATTTAATAGTGGGATAGCCCTAAGCAATGACCCTCACCCAAACTTCCTGGTTTGCTGTGTCTTTATAACCTGCACCCAAAATGAAAATTTCAGAGCTTGATCAGAACCCCAGACTTGCTCTCATTCCTTGTGTCTCTTGTCCCTTCATTCTTTTGCATCCTTCCTAAAGTCTCATCAAATCCCCGAGGGCTGGGGCAGTGTATTATATTTCTCGAGACAGAATTAGTCCTGGCAAGACCATGGACATGCTAGACCACCCCTCTTCTCATTGTACAGGGAAGGGAGAGATGTTGGGGACCCTGGACCACCATCCCAGCTAACAAAAGTTGCTTAATGAATTGCCTTTATGAAAAACTGTCTCTTTTGGGAGAATCTGACCTTCAGCTAAGAAAGAATTTCCTGTTCTTAGAGAATTGTTGCCCCGGGACATTCCTGGAAAACCTGGAAGAATGCTCCGGATGACTGACCTTATCTATTGATAGTTGATAGAGTCCCCATCCTGTTCTTTGTTCCCCTTCCTCCTTTGCCTAGAGTATATCTTTTAAGCCACTTCCACATTAAGACAGACCTTGACAAGACGACATTTGCTTGGTCTCGTCCTTTCTCTCACCCATGTTCCTTTTCAGGTGAGGTCCCCCTCGACCCCCATGAATAACTGGACCCACGGGTCAGGTCAAGCTGGGAATTATAGTCCAGTAAACTATCATTCCTAACTCTGAGAGAATATTAAAAACGCAGAGCATGGGTATGGTGACTGGTTTTTTCTGAGAAAGTTCTTTGTCAGAGGGATATTCCAGGGTCCATTGAAGAGGGGTTCAGTTGGCTTGGAAGAGTTTAAGTTGATCTGATGCAATGTGTCAGGCAATTCCTATCCTGTGTTCTTAAAGAGGAATTAAAAATGATTGAAAAATAAATTTTAGACGGCTAGACGCAGATGATTTGGTTAAAGAATAGCAAAGAGATTTCCTAGGAAGGTTGAAGGAGAGGGTGAAACAGTGGAAGAGGGCACAGAGTTAATTCTGGTAACTTAATAGTGACTGATCCCATTGCCAGGACCAATGTGTCAAAATGAGCTAGCAGAAATAGTAGGGATCTACAGAATACCAAAGGAAAGAAAGAGGAGAAAAATAGAGGACTATTATAAATAATAGTATTCCCAAAGCACTATAGATGAGCTCAGGTTGACCAGAATCTGCTTCGTCTAAGTCATCTTATCCTGAATAATCTGAGGATTTAGGATTGTGACAGAACAGTACAGATGTTCCTTAGTCTAATAAAACAGAGACACAATAATAAGCAGAGAGCTGGATTGTTCTAATTAATCTATGGGTATTGTCTTAGTTTATTTATAACATGCGGTCACCTTAACCAAGATAGTGGTGAAGTAGCCCTTTTGTAACCTTAGAAAACATGGGGGCTGAGTCACATGGCTATCAAAATAGTGGTTGCCACATGATTGTTGTTTACTTTAAGGTGGGCCTAAGTCATTAGCCAAGGTGGCAGCAAGTCACATGGTACTCCGAGGTGAGCCCACCTTCCTATACAAGAGTGGAATCCAAGTTACATGCATACTAAGATATAGAAAATTAAGATTATCCATATATCCTTTTTCAAACATATTCAATAAACTTATAAATCCTAAACTACAAAAAGTTCAAGTTTTAACAAAACAGAGTCAGGTGGCCAGTCTAATGAAGGACAGAAATTTTGGAGGAAACTTTTAAACAAACATACTTGGGTCTGCGGCAGACAGGCCAAATCCAACTTTAGAGCCAGTCTCTTCAATAGAGTAGAACAGCATGAAACAAATTTTCAATATTATCCATACTTCAAAGATATTTGAATTTTTTTTATTATTTGAATCTTTCTAAGACTGAATATAGTGATCTACATATCCATAACCAATTTTTGTGTGTCTACAGATGAGAGCAGACAATCTGCAATGATTTTAAAGATACAAGAAGGAGTTTCCAGACTTAGAAGTGAAAAAACACAAGTAGCCCAAAAACGTAAGACAAAAGAGTTTTATGCTATTTTAGAGCAAGTTTGGAGGCCCAGAAGAAATTGTATTCTGGTGCTGAATTTTACTGTAAACCAGATTTTTGTGAAAAATTTAAGGCAGTTGTAAGTTTTATAGGGGAAGGGACCATGGGACCCAATTGCCATTCCATCTTAATGGAGCTACCAAAATGGTTTAAAGTATTGAATCTAAAAGTTCTGAATTTGGACCAGCTATAGCCATTTATGTAAAGTATATTGAGGCCAAATTTGCATTGAAAAGCAAAAGAGAGTAGCTGGTGGTTTTACTTCTACCTGGAGCTCCTATAAACTAGCCTCCGAACAAGCCAAAGGAATGTCTTTCGATACAGAAATAATGGGAAATTGTGGCTAAACCTAGGCCCACCAAACAGAGCTCAGTGCTCAATTGCATGGAACACCCTCTATGTATGCAAATGACCCAATTCTCTTGGGACCTAAGGTAGTGTCCCAAACCTATACAATCCCAGGATTTAGCAGTTACACGATGAATGGGAGATTGTCAGAGCTTTCTGCTAAATGAGTGGTCTCAAAGCCAGTGCAATGTCTCCTGTGCCTTTGACTGAGTGGGTCTGTGGTGAAGCTTCAGGGAGCCCTGAAGCCTAAGGCACTTCTGACATAGGTCCATAGATTACTTTGTCCTAGCATTTTGCCATGTTACATATGTGTTTTACTTGAATGCAGAATGGCACTTCCACTTAGGTCCAACTATATCAGAGCAGTAAGGAAAGAGAGGAAAGGCAGAGAGTGGAAAGAAAACGATGCCTGGGAGAAATAGGGAGTGTTTGAGAACTAGAGAGGTTGATCCATTGGTGAGCGTTGAGTTACTAGAAGGCTTAGATTGTCTATCCGAAGTTTTGGCACTATATGTTAGATTATTTTTTTAAAAGCAGCCAAAGTGAGAAAAGCCAAAAATAGAGAAAAGCTTGGCTGACTGTAACCTGAATCACATATGTTCACAGAAAGGGGAGAATCTTGTCCTTCATGTGTGCTCAAAATGCCTCAAGTGGAAGATAAGATGAACTCCTTTACAGGGCCAGAAGTTGGAGGAAATAGCTTTTGTGGTCTACAAGGGAAGCTGGGAAGGGTAGTCCTTCAGCAAGAAATTATCAATGATTGATGCCAAAAATTTTCAGAAATTTGGAGCATTATGATTTTAAGATTTTAAGACTAGGCTTGCTCATACTACATATCCCAAAATTGAATACAGTGGACATGATCATTTTACTACCTTGGGATTTAGTAATTCTCAAAAAGTATGAATAACTTTGTAAAAAGAAGGGGATGAAAAAAGACTCCATGGGATTATTCATTACAATGCTTATTCCTTTCTATCCTTTATTAGAGTTTATATGTGTGAAAGTATGTATACATATACATATATATATATATATATATATTAGCTTTTTTTCTATATTATACATTGAACGTATATTATTATGGATAGATTCTTATGTACATATTGACTGCGTTATACATAATATATGGTTCCTTGTAGATATAAAATGCCTTCATGCCATATAAAATATTATGCAGTGATAATAAATGTTTTTATGTTTTTGCAATTTTTAAATAAGTTTGTAATGATACTTTATAAAATATCATCTTTTTTTTTTTGCAGCTTCCTGCATCAGACCTTTACAGAAGTCTGTTCGAAGTCATACTCTTTGGTTTGTGTATTGCCATAAAGTTAACTATGCTATTTCATTCTAATGAGCAAATTCCATCTCACATGCTTTTTCTTTTTTAATTTTATATTAAAACATATCTACTCATTCATACTTTATTTTAAAATGTAATTTTTAAGTCTAACAGTCATATTTACTCATGACTCATTTCATTTGTTCATTTGTGATAAAATAATGAATTTAGGTCACAATGCCTTGTTTAGACAGAATAAACTATTGGCAAATAGAGAAGAGTGGTCATGCCTGCCTTTGGTGTAAGATGCTTCTAGAGAATTCTACAGTAGTGATGAGAACAGGAGATAGAAACTGATCAGATGATATCAAAGCAGCAGTTCTCAGAAAGGCTGGAGGCCCTCAAAGCAGAAGAGGGTGTTAGTTCCTGGTTTTTTATTATTTCTTCAAAATAAAAACCTGTGCCTCCATAGAGCGAGAGACCATGAAACACTCATCCATAAATGGGATGCTTCCATCAAATTCCTTTCCTCAGAGCTCAAGGAAACCTGGGGAAGAAGATGTGAAAAGAGTGTATTGAAATAGAGGACACCAAGAAACAAGGATCTAAAGCAACATGAGCAAAGCATGTGTGAACTCACAGGGTCTGACGATGCATGAGTCTGCACCAGTTAGTTCCTCTGTGGCTTTATGGGATTCCTGAACTTGTAAATGAGTGAGTCCCTGATTCTTGTGCCTTCTTTTGGGCTCTTTTCTTTCTGTTGGTTTGTCTTGTCCAACTTCATTGTAATAATTTTTGTTTTGTTTTATTATATTATTATATGTTGTTATATTTTAAAAATGAATAAATAAAAGAATTATACCTAGACATTATGGGAAGAAATTGTACCTCAAGGCTGCATACAATTATGCAAGTGAAGTTCAGAAGAGACACCTGAGTACATGTGATGGGGTCAAATGGACCAGATTATGCACTGACTTACACTGCATACTATTTATTCTTTTCCTGGTTTTTTCCAAAAATTTTTTTACTTGGAACTTACTATGTAAACCAGACTGGCCTTAAACTCAACAGATCCACCTGCCTCTTCCTTCCTAGTGCTGGAATCAAAGGTGTGGACCAACATTCCCTGCCCCTGAGTTCTTTAAAAGCTCCCAAACTAGCAGCAGCCTCTTTAGTCCTGAGATCTGTGAATGAAATTTTCTGAGAAAAAAAAAAAACTGGGTGTGGCTGTGAACAAAATGTTTCTAGATTGAATTTCTGTTACTACAGAAATTAATGGAATTAGAATTTCAGCCCTGTGAAGGGATCAGATACCAGGTAATTCCTGAAGATACTTTGGGGGCTGGTTTTATCTTCTGGGACAGAGATACATTCCTTGTATCTCTATATCTGAACTAACACTTTGTGATAATAAATGAAAAACCTTTGAGAAGCTATTAATTTAGTAGAACACTAGTTTCCACCAAAGCAAAACCTAAGAATATCATCAGATTTGATCTTAGAAGTATATAATAGCTCCCCTGTCACATTGTACTCACCTCCCTGGTGAACCTACCAATGTATTTTAAGCTTGCCTTGATTTATGATTTTCTTTGTTCTGTAAAACTATTTTTAAAATGCTTTAAAACTGCTTCCACATTGAGATATGGAGTTTGCAGTAACCTAAATCTGTGTTTCTGAGCCATGGTCACTCAAGATAGCTTCAGAATAAACTATTGTTACAGTAAGCCCACTAGAGATGACCATTTATACATAATTTATAGCCAATTAAAAGTCTTTATTACAACTTGTATTTAAGAACCAAGAGTCACACCAAGAGTTTGGGTTAAAAGATGTTTAAAGGCATGACCCACCTCCTGGTATCTTACTTGACAACTACAAGGGAAGGTTTTATGCAAGCAAGTAGTTCAACAGTTCTAATAAATTGTCTTGAAGACATCCACAGAGGGGAGACCCTCACTCAAGTCTCAGAAAGCCGCGGCCACCCAGTAATCTGCTCGAGACACCATGTACCGGAGCAATAGCGAGGTTTATTAGGGCATGTGACAGCTAGCTGCTGGTCAATTCATATGCCCACGCAGGAGCTGAATTGACCCCGACAACCAGTTTGAGAGGGGTTTTTAAAGGGAAAAACCACAAACCAAGGAATGGGGAGGGGGATGAGGGGTTGTTAAGGTGGCATAACATAAAAATAACGGAACATTCCAAAGGAACCCAACCTACGTGAGTCAGGGTCATGTGAAAACTCTCTGTACGCTTATCTTTCTCAAGAATGTGGTCCTGTCCTGTTACTTCAGCCTTGCCCTGTCACTGTGGTTACTAGCTTGGTTCCCAGCTTGATTCCACCTAGTTCACTTGCATTCTTTCCTTTCTCTTTGTGATAGGCCAGTTCCAGTAATGGTGACTGGTCTTTCCACATTCCTAACTTGCTTCATGGCTCAGTTTCTCAGAAAATTTTCCAAGTCCTTATAAAGAAAGCCTAAAGAATATTTTATATGTCTAAAAAGGATTCTATATACCCAGCATCTATAATTTTTCACTCTACATCCCCACTTCTTCTAATGATAGTTTTTAATCTTAAAAGCGTAACCCCACTTCTTCTAATGTAAATCTGATTACAGATCTTGTATTTCAGTATCTTCATAGCTTCCGTTTTCGTGTCCTAAAGTTTGATATTGATGGCATAGCAATAAAAGCTGAACAGCACTAACTCTCTCTCTAACAAAAGTAACTAATCTGTTTAAGAAGCAAAAAACAGAATCAAAAGGGGACCAGCGAGGGAAAATATCAGAGTGGTAATGTCTAATTCCTGAAACATGTCCTGAAAGGCTGCCTCATGGTTGTGCTGCATGCCATTGGCCACACGCCGCAGGGTTTCTAGTGTCCTCTGGAATGCTGCACCGGCCTCCCCCAGAGGTTTCAAGTCCTTGGAGCTGGTCGCCTGCTCCCACAGGTATAGCTCATTTCTCTGCCGGCCAAACATGGTCAGACACCACATGCAGCTTGGTAGTGTTGAAACTAGAACTGAGTCTCCCAACTGGTGTGTCACACATCGGTCTCCAGTCTCGTAGGCCCCTTTCAGCTGTTCTTAGACCTCGTGTTGGACCATCTTAAGTGCTTTTATATAGGCAAACAAGAATTTAGAAAGGACAGCATCAGGATCATTCATTCCACCCGCCCCAGTAAGTGGCAGTGGTACCCCACACAAACTCTCAAAGAGTGTAAGCTTAAATCACTCTAGAGTGTTCCACACTCAGAACAAGGCAAAGGGAAGGGGGGCTGTCTAGTCATTACCACCGGTCTCCAATGCTAATTTGGTTAAGGTCTCCTTAATTGTTCTATTTATTCTCTCTATCTGTCCTGAACTCTGGGGTTTATAAGCACAATGTAATTTCCAATTAATCCCCAGCTGTGTGGCCAGTCCATAACTCACCTGGGCAACAAAGACCATTAACAGACCCAGTTAGTTACCTTGGGTATTCCAAACCTTGAAAAGATTTCTTCCAGGATCTTCTTAGTCATCACATTGGCAGTTTCATTCTTCCTGAAAAAGTGTCTATAAAAACTAAAAGATATTTATTTCCATATTTTGTCAGTTGGACTTCTGTGAAGTCCATCTCCCAGTAAGCTCTGGGCCGGTTGTCCCTCAGTCTTTTCCCATTGGTTAAGACACAAGCTCTATAGTTTCTCACCACAGAGTTCAACAAATCTTACAGTCCTTCTTCTTGTGGGAGGATTAATTTACCATCTCAATTTTTATTACCCCATAAGGGGTTTCAGAGTGAAAGCCCAATTTGTCCATCACTTGATGGTCGTCGGTGGCATATCTAAAACTGGTATCTCGAGTGTCAAAATAGTCTCTGGAACCCTTAACTGCTAGAATCATTGCTCCCTGGGCAGCTTTCTAGGCAGCCATGTCAGCCATCTGATTTCCTTTTGCAAGAGTGTCCTGAGCCCTCTGGCTTTGGTTCAAAGAGGCTCAGTTTTTCTGCAGATGTCAGCAGCCCTCTTTGTCTATAGATTGTACCATGTATATAAGCTGTGGCAAAGGCATATCGGTACTTGCCTTCCATATACCACCGAATCTCCCACCATTCGCTTACCTTCCACCACGAAACTGCTGCCATCTGTATACCAGTTCAGACTTCCTGGCTAGGGCTGGTCCTACAGGTCGCTCCAAGTACCTGTTTCTTCTGCCAGGATATCAACACAGTGATGGGTGGGAGAAGAGTCGTCAGTCACAGGCAGCAAGGTGACAGGATTCAAGATGGCCGGGGGTGCAAAGATCACCCTTTCAGTCAACAACAGGCTTTGGTAGTGCATCATGCAAGCATTAGTCATCCATCGGTCAGGGGGCTGCCGGAAAGTTGATGCTGCCAAAAGTCCTCTCTGGCGGGAGCGAACTGAGGAGGTTAAGTGTCTTGTACTTTCTTATTGACTTCTCTTAGTTATTGTACTGGCTTGTAATCATTAGTGCCTGGCTTCTTCAGTTTCAAACCAAACTTTTGGGAATTCTGCTAGCCATTCACTGATATCTGGGGCTTCTGCCTTCGTCACCCAGGTTCTCTGTCTGTCTAATTCCTATACTATCTCTAGTCTTTCTCTCCTGCACTGCGGCCAAAATCCTTCCTGCCTGCAATCTCGCCTGCCTTTTCTCTCTTTTCTTTTCTCTTCTCTTCTTTTCTTTTCTTTTCTTTTCTTTTCTTTTCTTTTCTTTTCTTTTCTTCTCTCTCTCTCTCTCTCTCTCTCTCTCTCTCTCTCTCTCTTTCAGGTGCTGACTGTCCTATAAAAGCCATAGCCACTGCTGCCTACTGACCCTCAGAAATTGGCTCGAAAGGCGTATAACGTCTATATGCTTTCAGCAACCTCTCAAGAAACACAGACAGTGGCTCATTTGGTCCCTGAAGGACTTCTCTTACCTTGGCCAAATTGGTGGATCATCTTGCTGCCCTTGGAGACCCGCTAGAGCTCGATGGTAGACCACCAGCCGCCCCTTACCTGCAGTTAAGGGGGAACCTGGCATCGATCTCATTGGGAAGCTGTGTTGTCACCAGGAACGTACTTAAGGGCTTCTAATAGAATTCTTTCCTTCTCTTCAGTAGTAAAGAGAACCTGTAAATGCTCAATCTTGGGAGGAAGAAAAAAATCAGTTTCTTTACCAGGAAAGCCAAAAAGTTCTTAGCCTCCCAAGAGCAGCTTGTGCAAAGAATCATTTTTGCCAGGGCTCCTCCTGCTGTGTCTCACTTTCATCCATAGAGCAGGGGGACTTGCCTATAAGTTTTAACCCTTTTTATCTTTCTGAACATGAAACATAGAACAGACATTTATTCTAATGAAACAAAGACAGAAAACAACACACATGGACAAATTTGGCACACCAGGGACTCACAATAGACAAAGAAAGTATAACCAAGAATCTCTCCTGTAGGGGCCGGAGAGTTTCTTTTCTTTTGATAACACACCGCGGAGATCAGACAATTGTTTTAGCTATTTCTCTGCCAATGGCCATGTTAACTCATGTTAACTCTTGTTAACTCAGGATATTCAACACAGTAGATTCAGTCCAAAATAAAGTCAGTCACAGTCCAAAAACTTACAAACAGTTCATCAAGAAAACAGAAAAAAACACAGTCAGTTCACCCCCATCACGGGTGGTGGATACACCAGATACAGACAGTTCTCGCTCCTGTCACAGGTGCAGAGACAGGTTACACAATCAAGACATGAAAGACTGCCAGTGAGAGAACCTAATAACCAGATGACATGGCCAGCCCATGCTGGACCTAATTTAACAGATTTCTTACATAACCAGCAATGAACAACACAGAATTAGACACCGACACACAGCCACAAGATCTTCAATAGACGCCGCCCCAGGCGGCGGTGGCCAAAGACCACCTTCAGACAGAGAAAGGGTCATTTCTGACCCTATCTCCCATACAAACGAACTCCAGAGAATTCTCTAAAGAACTGTGGCCTGCAGTGTTCAGACACATCTGTCCCACTGCTTCCACTTCCCACGAATTCCCTCCTGGAATTCGTAACTTGACCCTATCTCAGGGTAGCAAAATGCTCTCCGTGGCTTACCCAGTTCCTGCTCCTGCCATGAGCACAGAAACCAGACTACACAGTTGGTCACCCCTGCCATGGGTGCACAGAAACTTCACAGACACAGTACACAGACAGTTGCCCCACGCCATGGGCACAGACACCTCATAAACACAAGTACAGAGTCCATTGTCCCTATCACATCACGAGTAACACAAAACACAGACAAAGCAACTACACATAGAGACTAACCTTCTCAACCGAGAAAGCAACACCAATACAGAAAAACAGATGGCCAGAAGGTCTCTCATACCTGCTCCAGCAAGAGGACCACCATGTCCTCCCCAGCCTCCAGATGGGCACCTACCAGGTGTCCCTGGGGTCCCTTCCTCGCCCGGGACATCTCCCGGGTTGTGGCAGTGGTAACCCTCCTAGCACGTCTTCCAGTCACCCGTTTACCTCCTGCTGAGAAAAAAACGGTTTGCTGCCTCTTACGAGACAGAAACAGCTGCTAAGCCAAACCACAGAAGTGCACTTTCCAGAATTCCAAACCATTTGTCAGAACAAGACGGATAGACACACAAAACACACAAACAAAACTGAGGTACTCTTACCACCCAGTGGGGGTCTCAGAGATCAGGGTGGTCGCAAATCCCAGACGAGCCCCCAACTGAAGACCTCTGCAGAGGGGAGACCCTCACTCAAGTCTCAGAAAGCCGCGGCCACCCAGTAATCTGCTCGAGACACCATGTACCGGAGCAATAGCGAGGTTTATTAGGGCATGTGACAGCTAGCTGCTGGTCAATTCATATGCCCACGCAGGAGCTGAATTGACCCCGACAACCAGTTTGAGAGGGGTTTTTAAAGGGAAAAACCACAAACCAAGGAATGGGGAGGGGGATGAGGGGTTGTTAAGGTGGCATAACATAAAAATATCAGAACATTCCAAAGGAACCCAACCTACGTGAGTCAGGGTCATGTGAAAACTCTCTGTACGCTTATCTTTCTCGAGAATGTGGTCCTGTCCTGTTACTTCAGCCTTGCCCTGTCACTGTGGTTACTAGCTTGGTTCCCAGCTTGGTTCCACCTAGTTCACTTGCATTCTTTCCTTTCTCTTTGTGATAGGCCAGTTCCAATAATGGTGACTGGTCTTTCCACATTCCTAACTTGCTTCATGGCTCAGTTTTTCAGAAAATTTTCCATGTCCTTATAAAGAAAGCCTAAAGAATACTTTATATGTCTAAAAAGGATTCTATATACCCAGCATCTATAATTTTTCACTCTACAGTCTGAGCCCTTGGACTCCTAGAACAGAGTTGGACAGTTTTCAATGACATTTTCCATCAAGGAGATCAAATTTTACTTAAACCTAAAATGGTCTCAGCAAACATAAAAGATAGTAGAACTTCTGCACTGCCTTGCCCTGTCATCACTCTATATAATAAAAATCTTTTGATCTTTTGTAGTACTAAGCCTTTGTCACTTCTTAAAGACATAGAATAAACTTTCTTTTTACTAAACCTAATCTCATGGGGCTGTGCCATGTGTTTGATAATTAATTATTTTTATGTATTCACGATTGTTTTCGTGTATTGTTTGTATTAAAAAATTTTAGCAAAGAGTAGTCACTTAATTTTTTAAATTATTCTCTTTTTTTGTTGTTGTGTGCTAAACTATTTGAATATTATGATCATATATTAAGCCCTGCTAAGTAACATACCATTTCATAAAAATGAGTACCCCACATATTTTAACCCATAAATGGTATCTTTGGTGATATTGAATGATTTATGAATCTTCATTGATATTTACATAGATTTTGATAGGCTTTTCCTCCAAAACAGTTTCTAAAAATCTGCTTATGTAAATTTTTACATTATTTATATGTAGTTGGTAATAGAAAACTTGTGGTTCTCCAAAATGTTTTTTTTATATATATAAAATAGAGAAACTAAGGTTTTTATTAAGATTGAAAATGTATAGATATATGCTTATAAGATATTTATGATATGAGATATTAGAAGATCTTCATGCTCTTTATTTCTTAACAATGATATTCAAATTTTTGGTTTATTAAAATATATCTTATATACAATTACATATATAAATTATCTGTCTGCATATTGCTATATTTTATATACTTATTGTCAAATTGACTTATGAGTTAGTGCTGATATAAACTAAAATTGTTTGCTTGGTTTGGTTTCATTTTAGCTCAAAATACACTAAAATTTTAAGAAATGAAATAGTGATAAAAGACAAAAGTATATTTAATCAATATGACCATACTGGTTGAATAAAAATGGCTAATGGTAGTCAATCTTTTTTAGATCAAATAACATGAGTTTTGATATTAAAAGAAAATTAAATCTGCTTTTATGAACAAAGTATAAACAATCATGCAATTCTGATCAAAATGTTATCCCTTGATCTTTATCACAACTCTGATTCTATAACAGCAGCCAGGGATCAACTGGGTTCACCTGAAAGGGGGCTGCGAATGAAAGAGAGATGGAGGGTGAGAAAAGATGAAGCCAAGACAAAGGTCTCTGATCAAGGCTCAATGCTTTAATGTCCAGCTTTCAATTTAAAGGGGAAGCCCCACCTCCACCTCAGAACCCCTTTCTTGCTTCAGCCCAGTGTGTGCCAGGGGAATCCATCCTTAATTGCAGGCCAGAGGTATCTCCAGGCAAGCTGAGCAGGCAGTTCCTGTAGCAGGCTGTAAGTGCAGCCGAGGTGGGTAACTCCACCTAGGTGTCTATTGTTATGCAGCCAAGGTAGGTAGTTCCACCTAGATCCTGTTATTTGGTCTATTGTGGTAAACTAGGCCTGCTCAAGGCAGGGGGAAGAGCACAAAAACAAAAACCATAAAAGAATCAAATAAACAAATGAATATCCTTATTTTATACAGGCTTACATAAGGAAAAGCCGTAAGTATTTTTAAAATATTCTTACCTTTCTAAGGTCTAAAATACTCAAAAAAATTGAGTTTGCTAATAAACCTGCCTTTCTTGCCCAGATAAGTCAAAGACTGGCCACACAGCTAGAGATTAATTGGAAATTACATTGTGCCTATAGGCCCCAGAGTTCAGGACAGGTAGAATAGATAAATAAAACTACAAGACAGAATATGAGTCCTTTAGTTTAAAATAAGATAACACTGAACGTAAACCTAGAATTCTAAGATTAGAATTATTCAGAAGAAAGAGTGGGAAATGAAGAGATATTTTTTAAGTTAATTAAATAATATTGAAGACCTCCGCAGAGGGGAGACCCTCTCTCAAGTCTCAGAAAGTCACGACCACCCAGTAATCTACTCGAGACACCATATACCGGAGCAATTGC